>NW_008751824.1:449562-534676 GCF_000715545.1 Opisthorchis viverrini | reverse complement strand
TGAGGACATTTTTAAGGAAGAGTTGATACGAAAAATGTCAGTACCATCTATATATTGCATTAAAGAGTGCCAACAAACGCTGCTGTATTTGAGAAATGATTTTAATTTAGGAGGATTCGAAACCTTGTGAATGTCGCATACTGCCATACAGTATCACAATAAACGGAGTTTTTGAAGAGATACTTATCAGACAGCGGGCCATGCTTCTTCGAAGCAATGAATTTCTGTGTAGAGAAGATGAACTAAAATGTACGTTATAGTTGGAGTGGCTTGGTCCGGTTGACTGGTTTTGAGTACCTCAACTTCTGAAGTAGTTAAATGCATACAAGCTAAATTACGGTAAAAGTTGGGACAGAACTGTCAGTTATTCACCAACAAAGCACTGGTTATAAGTGAGGGCTACTCTACTGTGTAGAATAGGCAGATGAATCACTTGTTCTGTGGAGTTCCACAGAATCGAATGTTGATATTTAACAGTTTTACAATAGACATTTCTTTTCTTTTTCCAATGGTCTCTACTTTCTATTTTAGTGTGCCCTGAAATAGATGCGTTAAACTAACATTCTTCTGAGATAAGGTGATGCATTGCACGTGGTGAATACACCAAATTCCGCACTCACCTCACGCACTCTCTCATCTCGGTACTCGCGAACATCGGCCTCACGATACGTCTGGCGACAAGCAAAAGCTAGCTGAAAGTTACATAAAAACACGCACGGTTTACACCACGATAGCACGGAATTTTTGTCCGCGATAGAAGCAACTTAATTTACGTGCACATACAGCAGTAAAAATCTAATAATTATCTTGTAGGAAGGTAATATGGACACGTCTAATCCCCACTGAGCGTAACTGAAAATTTTGTCAACAAAGTGTCTCAAAACCGTCGGACCGAACGGGTAAAATTATTGGAATTTGCAGAGCTTTCTGATGGGTTTTCGAATCTTTATTTGGGAAAAGATGGGATCATTGAAGTAAAAAGCTATCCAGTTTTTTGAGAGAGGATCTTCAAACATCCAATCGTTTCGATGTTTTTCATCCGAATAAAAAGGCTTCCTTGTATTGGAATCTCCGAATTATTAAGTGAAGCCGAAAAATGTAAAGCGACGATCCCGGATATGTACTCCGATGGATATATAATATATATTCTGTCATATATTAGATACATTCTACGTGTGCTGTATTACGTGCATTGCATCCACCATAAATTTTCAAAAGCACACCGTGAAGGGGCCACCGAACAAAGGCTAGGTTCTTCGGCGAGGATGTGCACGTTTCTCAAGTCACTCAAATCCCTGGCACACCTCAGTTCGCAGATTGGCTGAACAGAAACTTGAATCAGATTACCACGGAACGAAACATGTCCTGTAAGACCCGGATTAGATCCAAATCGTTTTTTTTAATAAAAGACCAAAATAACATAACGACTGATGCCTTACGTGTACCTAAATTTTCATGATAACGTAGGTTCATTATAGTGTAGCTCTGAATTTTTTTAAAAAGTACTCCTCANACAGGGGTTTATCCCAAATTCGAGCAATTAATGAAATTACTGAATACCCCTGTAAAAATATGCAAAGCGACACGAATACTTCACGTCCTCTCAGCTGGAAAAGTTGGCGAGGCGGTCAACAGCTGAATGAATAAAACCCTCGAAATATGTGGTAACACCCCAAATCTGAGTGCAAGCTGTTTTCTTAGAACTGCGTCTCTATTAATGGTTAATGTGTGAGTCGCTAATTTGAAAACTTAATCTGTAGTGTACCTTTGGTTGTCGAAGATTCATCATCAAAATATGGGCATTGTCATACATATGAAACGGACTTTCAATTTTCATTGCTCTTGCGCAACTAAACAGACTTTCGACCATAACTCTTTGAGAAAATGTTTGGTGCGATTTCAAACGATAGCACCGATACAGTGACTAATAAATCTTCCTAAATTCAACATTGTGACCATAGGAAAAATGGTCTACCCGTCGACTTATTACCTTAGAAAGCCCGTCTAGTTGATCTGGATGACTCAGATTAAGCTGTGGCTACTATATCAGTGAGTCATCGGTATGTATCACTGGAATATTGCTGTCAACTGTGATGATGTGCTTACTATCCAAAATTTTGCTCATACCTGTGTGAGTCTTCCCACGAAAGAGCAATAAACAGGAAGTATTTCAACGTGCCCCTCAGAGAGACTACTGGTCAATTCGAAAGACAGTCATCTACCTGATACTGGACCGTTTTAAAACATTCAAAGAAAAGTCACCTCCCAGAAGAGAGCTTCAGTGGTTTCTTGAAAAAAAAACGGCCTCATTTTCTTAAGTTACAATTGCTGGATGAATCGCTACCTTTCCGAAACCGTCAGCCAGTTGCCTACATAGGCTTTTACCATATGAAACGGACTTTCAATTTTCATTGCTCTTGCGCAACTAAACAGACTTTCGACCATAACTCTTTGAGAAAATGTTTGGTGCGATTTCAAACGATAGCACCGATACAGTGACTAATAAATCTTCCTAAATTCAACATTGTGACCATAGGAAAAATGGTCTACCCGTCGACTTATTACCTTAGAAAGCCCGTCTAGTTGATCTGGATGACTCAGATTAAGCTGTGGCTACTATATCAGTGAGTCATCGGTATGTATCACTGGAATATTGCTGTCAACTGTGATGATGTGCTTACTATCCAAAATTTTGCTCATACCTGTGTGAGTCTTCCCACGAAAGAGCAATAAACAGGAAGTATTTCAACGTGCCCCTCAGAGAGACTACTGGTCAATTCGAAAGACAGTCATCTACCTGATACTGGACCGTTTTAAAACATTCAAAGAAAAGTCACCTCCCAGAAGAGAGCTTCAGTGGTTTCTTGAAATAAAAATGGCCTCATTTTCTTAAGTTACAATTGCTGGATGAATCGCTACCTTTCCGAAACCGTCAGCCAGTTGCCTACATAGGCTTTTACAAATGATCGGAACTGAAAATCGAGTGATCTTTTATGAGTCATTATTTTGCTTGCCTGAAATGAACACAGGAACAATGCAAACTCAAACACCCCAAATTAAAGTTAATAGTGGTTCAAAGAGGACTTGAGTGGTATCCTGCTGTTGGAATCCAGAAGCTATTTCAGTATTTTGAATGCAACTAACACTCCCATCTTGGACGATACGTTTTCAGATTTTTGCAAAGTGGGAAGGACCCAAAAACGGTAAACTTTATCCCTGGGAGTGAAGTTAGCTACTGGCTATATTCTTGCATGAACACAAGGGCCTGCAGGTGATTTTGATGTGGAATTACACATACGTTGCACCGGGGATGCTACACCTCTTTTGGAATCTTGAATCCATAACGCATAACATAAACACGGCATGTGCGATAGGATGTTGGCGCAACTCTTGACTATTTCTTATCTTCGTAACGCTCCATGTCATTCATTAAAAAAAGGTGACCAGTTACAGGGATGGTTGGCCGTGGCCCTTTCGAAAACTGGAATAACTGTATAGGGGGAGTCAATCATGTATTTGAACGGGATGGACAGTAAAATCTGTCAGTTCTTTTCAGGGCATTCACAGAGTCCCGGCACATATGTTCATTTTTTATCGCAGTTCCTTCTTCAACAAAAAGCTCACGAATGGCATCTTCTTGACTTACCAACAAGTCAGATTATACAGATTATACCAAATAAACTTCCAAACGCTGTTATGCCACCATCATTGATGGTTTCTCCAAGCTTAATATTTAAACACCGAAACAAACCAAAGTATGTTGTTCTGATTTGAATAGTACTCGGTCGAATAATTAACGGTCAAACGATTGCTAGCGAATGATCCGGCGTTCAAAGATTTAACACTACTTGGTCCGTCATTGAACACGGCGAAATTATTCGGTTTGCGGATTAGGCACAACAAAACCCACGTTGTGATATGAACATCGTGTCATTGCCGATTTATTCGGACGGCGACGACGGCGCTACAAGTTAGGCAACTTCATACTCTGCACTACAATATTTGTCATGGCATGCTGACCTGACAGAAACGTACACCAATCGAAGTCTGTCAACTGCTTGACCACACGTAAGCACATCAAAGTTAGAATCCTGTAAGTCTTTACACCTGGATAGAGCTAAAATCAATGGTTGTGATTGATTGTATCTGTGTACTGGTGGTTTTCTATTACTGTTTTGGATATATCCATGACAGATTGGTTTCACATTGTGTGATTACGCTAAACGAAATTCAATAAAATCCCATCCAGTTAAATGGGGCGATCATTTTCTAGGTTAAAGTCTCTCATACCATTCTTAAACGTCTATCTTTATCCTTTGCCGGCAAACGTAAACCCAAATGCTTCGCTCTCTAATCTCTAATCTTCTGATGAATCGAAAATTAGCAGATTGGTGACATATATATGATAATTGCGAGTTTCATGGAAGCATTGCGGAAGTATAAAGTCATTCCACGTTGGGAGGTTTATGGTTTATACCTCACAAAAATATCGGAGTACTGATTGTTTGTCATTAATCGAAGGAAGTGGTTAGGAAAAGCACCGAGGATTTTTCAACCATCGCATTGTGATTCAGCTTTCCAACAGTCATCTTTGAGTAATATCTAGTTCGGACGAGTATTATTGATTCTACTCCAAAATCGCGGAGATCCTCCATAACTCTGCTTTTTTAATCGGATTGTTGACATTTTAAACTGAAATATATGGGATCAAAGCCTGCCTGGTTGCTGTTTGCCGGGTATTATGTGGGTAAGAAAACAGTACAACGTCTTTATAGAGCTATATGGTGCTTTACTCATTGAACTACACACGCTTGGTTGATTGAATACAAATAAAGGTAAAACGGATGGTTTATGGTCTTGACTCTAGAGGCGGGGAAGAATATTCTGACAAACTACAGAGTGAGTATTCTGGTTAAATTTCGAAGTGAATTAACTGTAAAGCCTAGCATAGTAGATTTCACAATTACTCTTGAAAAATCAGACAACTTATCGATAAAACTGAGCGTATACGTATTCTACAGAATCTTCTAGATCATATTGATGACTGCCACGGACGTTGCATATGTTTGCATTTATCATCTTACATTGTTACACATTGTTGCACTCCGCAGAATGTATGGGTATGCAGCAAATGCTAGAAAACTCCATTGGTGAATTGGATATCGCTATGCTATGAGTCTAGTACAAGTCTGTGGATTTTATCACACAATTATGTGTACTGTTTGCATAACCANACCTAATAAAACGTACTTTTTCGCACTTTTTTCTAGCTTGAGCAGTTGTTTTCAATATAATATTCACAAACATCAGCCATAGGTCGAATTCGGACGGAAATGCTCATGCATCTCTCAGAATGTACTAAGAATTAAAGGAGCTCAGTCTTCACAGTCATGCTCATCTTAGATATCTTTACTAGGTTGCCGCAAAACCAATGGCCGTGCGCTTGGAATCCGCACTGCCTCTGGCCATGCAAATACAAGCCACAGTATTTTTATAAGCACTTTGTATTTTACGGTTGAGCAAGGCGCACGGGCGTATGCTGGTGAATAAGCCCAGAACTGGCGTCCACGCAGGGTTGTCACCAGCCTAAGAGCAAAGTATTCCGTGTTGCTTTTGTTTATTGACTTAAGAAAAATAAAAATAAATATTCAGGTAGAAAACCAATGATGAAGTTTTCAACCAAGGGTTCACGATAACACAACTCAGGATATGATAGGCTGATCTTCAAAGATTTCCTGGTAACTGACCACAGGAAAGTTTGCCGTCTCATACTTAGGAGATTGAAAAGAACTATTTTGAAGCAAATATTTCTTGTTCAAGTCTACAAATACGGATGTTAAAGAAAATTCCAATTCTCCTGCAGATCATTCCCTCAAAGTAATGGTTTGCGCTTGCTCCACGTGAAATATGATGCTCAAACGAAGCGTTAATAAATATAGGATGCTAGGGAAATTTAATACCGGAAATAATCAGTGTGCCTCTCAGCTGACTGAATAAAAATCCATCTTCCGCTCAATGGGTGTGATGACCGAGGTTTAATAAATATCTTCATGGACAAATTTTGCATGTACGGCTAATAACTCTGGAGGAAATTCACTTAGAGAATAATCCTCACTCAAAATTAATTCCGGCGCAAAGTACAGATATACGTCTTGTGTATAAAATGGGTTTTTGTGGTTGTCCTGATTTTAAAACATGTTCAGTGTCATCTCAGTTTGTCCAAACAACATCGCTGTTTAAATGATTATACTGACATAATAATCGCTGCAGGATCTACGATGAGTGACACTCAGTAGGGACTACTTAACGACAGCGTACCTGTATCAGAGCTTATTTTATTGGGGCCGCACTAAATCACTTCCGTTTCACACAGTACAGGGCTGTGTCGTGTGAAACATTTTCCGCTCTCGGATACAACCTGGTAGAATGACAACAAATTTTGACTGCAAGTCATTCGGACGCCAGGACTGAGTAGATTACTGCACTGTTATCCTGAGCTGTGTTGCCCTCAGGCTATTTTCACCGAATAACTCCGTTCGATCACGGATGGGCAGGAATAGATAGTCTCTTAGCCATCATGTGCTTGATGTGCTAATGGAAGCAGAAGGAAAATTTCCAAAGTGTCAGATGTTGTGCGTTCATACAAGGCTACTACTCTAGCTCATAGAAAAAGACTAACTGAAATTGACTGGACCGACCCGAAGGAAAGTGGCCTATGCAGCATCAACCAGTCAAAGTCAACACTTGTTAATGTTGTTTGCTGGTCGTTCGGTTAGGTCTGTGATAAACTGGAGAGTTATCGTGGATAAAGTTTAGTTTGTGTGAACAACGAAGAAAGCCATCCTGTATAAAGTTCTGTGTTCCATATCTACTTGTTTCCAAAAATGCCTAATCTCCTCTCAATAAATTTCTCAGAACGATGGAATACTTTCGGCTGACTGTTTAGCTGTTCAGTTTCAGGTGATGACGTGTCTGGTAGCATTTTTTTTTGAACCATTTTTATATGAACTTTACGGGTTGGCGGTGAAAACAGGTGTTACGAATGTTCCTTAAATGTGCAGAGACCTCACAGTAACCATTACTTCCATTAGTGACCTATGATGGTCGGACAGGTGAATGATTCCTTGAAATTGACGGAAAAGCAAGGAAAGTGGCTCAATAAGTTTGGAAGCTACGTCATCACCATGGAAATATAGCTAGTAACTTTGGGCGCCTAAACAAGACAGCTCACCAAAAAGCATTCAGCGTGTCACAATTGAATAGAAATTGTTTGGTACTATCGATAAAGATGAACACCTGCTCAAAAATGGCCGGTGTCAGCATGTGAACGAAGTAGATGTGAGGCCTGTGAGAACATCTGATAATGGTTGACAACATTCTGCTACTGTTCAGTTCAGCCTCAAGTACCACGTGGGAGATGTTAAAAGTACAGCAGATGTTGTCGATGCTGCCTACAGTAGTGGAATCAATAAAGCAACAGAAACGGCGTTGCTTCATACAACGTAGTCTGTTACTGTAAACGACACCTTCAAAAAGGGGTGTAAATTGTAGATAATAATATTTCTTTCGGAACACAACTAAACCATAGCAAGAAACTACAACCTAGAAAGCCCTCCCAACTAAGTCTTTGCTTTTGCATAACCAGAGTATAAAATCCGTTTAATTAGGTAAATACGGTGCTAATGTTTCTCTGCAGTTTCCTTTTTATTCAGTTCAGTAAGGACTTGTACTTGTTTCAGTATTAACAGACATGGATCTTTATGTTGACGGTGTTAAAATGGGTTACCATTTTTAGAAAATTATCCAGTGTAATGCTGGAGGCGCTCCTACAGATACCATCTTAGCCCTTTCTAATGTTTGTCTTTATTTGGTCCAGTGACTCGCACTGAATACTGATTTGTCAGTCATCATGAAAACAATTTGACGTTTGCAAACAATTGATGGATCTCAGTGGGCTTCGGCAAGAAGATAAATTTGGTGCTATGGACAAGCTTCTGGTGTTGAATTTGAGTTCGGGGGTAAGGTTGAAGTGTAGACACACGGATGCCTGTTGATTGAACTTGAGTGCACAGCTGATTACTGGAGAAGCAGAATTATCTGTGAGTTAGTTTCCTTTATGTAGGTACAAGCGTGTGTGCAAAACACCAATTCTCTGGATGGATCAACCGAGCTGACGGAATAAACGGTAGTCGTACTTGAGAACCAGTNAAAAAGCACTCCTCAAAGAAAAACTCTGGGTAGCTCAGAGAGAATGATGATGAATGAGACTCTCATCTGGGTAGAATTCATTCATGCAGCCGCTTTATAAGGCAACACTTCACTGGTAGAGACAGTCAAACATGAAGCTTTGGCATTATTCAACTTTTTGAAATAAAAGTGTGAAAATTAGTAGCACAAATGGGATTGACTGTTAAAAATAAAATCCCTCCTATCATGCAGTGGCTGCAATAAAGTATTAGCTAACCAGTCTGCACAATATCCTAACCAGCAGACTGCGGACGATTGTGGATAAACATTTGACTACTGACCAATTTAATGAACTAAGTTTAAACCAGTGATAACAGTTGGAGTACTTCTTTTGTGGTTAAATCTCATTGTTGAATTGCCCAAAGATCAAGACAGCTTAATCAGTCTCGACAGAAGGTTTTAATCTGTAGAGAGAGAACAATGGCGTCAGCACGTGATCAGCGTTAAAAGCGGAAATCTTTTTAACAACATTTTCCAAAAAAAAATATAAATTTCAGGTTGTTTGAGAGACCAAGCATGGGTGCTTCAGACCAGATAGAGTGAGGACATGGCAAGTAAATCTAGGGTGATTTCCGGTACTTGAATGCACAGCCTCAACATATGATGGGAAAAAATACTAGAACCAGAATTGACATGAGGGCGTCCATACCGTTTGGTGCCGATAAATGAAAAAAGAATTTATTGGGAGAGCAAGTGGTAGTTAGAGAATGAGCCAATGTAGAGTATAACTTTGTTTGGGGGAATTCATGGCAGACTACAGCCTGGAATTAAGATAAGTAATTGAGGTAGAAATGAGATTGTAGAGGAACTGGTGAAAAAAAGGTGAGGGGCTTAGAGAGTCATTTTTATCAAGGAGATATATAAAACGGGGTGGATCAAATAACAAACCTTTGGAAAAGACTAAGGGAATCGGAAAGCATCTTCAACCTCACGATATAAAAGGCCAATCTCCAGACTCTATTGGATAGTGACCAACTGGGATTGCTTGGTAAGGTTGCATTTAGGTATGTCACAGTTAGATTTCCAAGGAGAGGAACACAGAGAACAGTAAGGAATTACTCAAAGGTGAGGCGACAAAAGACGCCTTAGCCGCTTGAGACAATGAACTGAACGAATATTTACTTGATTTGGAGAAAATTTTTATCAATAAAGTTATTGATTGCGGATATATCCCAAGCAAGCCACAGCTGCAACCTGTCACAACACAGTCATTGCGAGTGCAATAAAAGCAAAAGGAATGAACAAGACAGAAGCGTAAAACTAGCAGTTCCGGGCGAATGAGCAAGACAGAAGCGTAAAACTAACAGTTCCGCGGATGGGAACGTCGATATCAGTCCTAAGGAAGATGAGAATCGCTCATGTGCGTTTCCGAATTGTGTTGTCCGTAAAGTTACCATCAACCAGCTTACCCAACTCTGTTCACCGGATGCATCGTTGAACCCACAGTCTTCGAAGATAAGAAAACCGGGGTTTATCCCAACTTTGAGCAATTAATGAAATTACTGAATATCCCTGTCAAAATATGCAAGGCGACACGAATACCTCACGTCCTCTCAGCTGGAAAACCAAAGCTAGCTATTCCGTGTAAAAACCTCTATCGAGATGGGATTTAAGAACGGAAAAACACACTCAAGGGACTGCGCCTGATGGGAGAGCTAGCACGATAAATGAGCAGTGTTGCAATATATAGAGAACCTTGTAAAGGTTCGGAACCTTTATCATGTAATGGAGGACAGTATAGAGTCCAAGGTATCTGAATGGTTTAGACTACTATAAGGTTACCATAAGATTATCATCAGCGCAGTATCCAAATCGCTGGCTGCTCGCAAACCAGTGAACCGGAGTAGTCACAAGGGAAGTTCGCTACATAGAGAAAGAAGTTTCTTTAAAGATGCTGCTATCAGGAGAGGCCGCCTTCAATGAGAAACAGTATGAGGTGTTTTCAGCGGATGTGACTGAGATGGAATCGCCCCGAGAAGGGCAAAACCGGTCATGGACTCTCAAAGAGTTTACAGCAACCTTACGAATAGTAAATTAAATCACCATTTTACTTTAGAAAAAAACGAAAAGTCTCCGGCGCTCTCAGTTACATTTTCAGCCAAACAAATGATCTTTAATCTGGTGAGTGATCTGAAAGTAGTTTGAAGTATTCCAGCCGGTCACGGATAAAAGTACAACACTAGTCGTTTAGCTTACGCTCTGGTGCATCACACCAGTAAACGAGCCTTATTTGTCAAATCCAATAAGTAGCGACATGATCTGGCTAAAGCAGTTCCACTTAGCTCATACACATGTCAATGCACACAAATATTCCCCTATGCCTGATATTTGATGGGCGTAGAAGGGTCATATGTTCAACACTTTCTGGTTCCGTCTGACAACTATGTCATTCTGCTCAATAATTCAATGGTAAGTGTTGCAGGACTAGACAAATGGTTCCTCAAGAAGCTACCCCCTTGGAAGGGGAAACTCAAGGGAATGGAGCATCAAATGAGGTTCCCCGGATAGCAACGTTTCAGTGTCATTCAGGATTGTACTCATGATACACTCATGACAAAAATTCACCCTCATTTATTTTTAGTGGGTGTCTAGCCTGAAGGATAAATTGTACTATGACTGTGGACAAAACAGAAGAAAAATATGGCACTGGCCATCACGTGCGATTATTAATGTTGTCTGGAGATGGGTTTATCAGAGTGCTTCCCACAATTCGAGGCAGGCTACCAGAGGAATATCTAAGCATGGTCGTATCTCGTACACATCCATCAAGGGGAGATAACCATGGTCTTTTCAATAGTTATGTCAGACAGTAAACAAAATAATAAAACACGAGCTCACCAGCTTCTTCAGAATAGGGCCATCATGATAACTGTCTACGATTCGCCAACCTGGTTTGTCTATTTTTCTTGCCAGAGGAGGCCAGCTACTGCTGTGCGAAACTAATACATACAAGATTTCCAGACGTAGACATACTTCATTTCCAACTCTCATTTAAGTCGCTAAATTTTCATGCTTTCCACGGAAGATTTGCATTGGAAGATTATCTATGTAGTCTTCTGTCTTTCTGCTTACAGAGCTTAAACGTAGTTTTCCAGTGAACAGCTCTTAGGAAGACGTGAATTCAGCTGGCTTGCTGCGGGAATCTAACCGAAAACCATTACAGGGAGGAGTTGCATTTGGCTTCCTTTGTAATTTCCAATATTCTGCGTATGGGATATTAGATAATGCAGGACACCAATAGCTGTTTCGAAATATTCTGTGTAGTGGCCTCTCAGTGGAAGGGAAGTCTTCTCAACAGAATTAGCGTATTGCAATTTTTCAACGGGAAACGCAGTACACTTGAAAGGCAATCGTATCGCAGTAGGTTATTTTTCATAGTAAATATGCTTTAAGATGGAAATGTAATTTTCTTAGCCTTGTGCACGGACGAATAAACATTTTTATGCCCCACAAAACTCTATAAAAGACCAACCTCTCGGCAGCTAGGATATCGTTTTAGATTTTGTTTAATAATCCGAATGGTGGACAAGGTTACTGTGATCTGCATCATTCGCCATTCGGAAACATTTGGGTACTGCTTGACAGTAACTTTACTATGTAACATTGTTTTTTGAAGAGTATGGTCACAGACATGTAAAGTAAATGCAAGCGATGAATGTGGAAGGTAACACGGGCATGACACAGATGTGGGGAACAACCCCCAGATAATAAAAGTTGAAATACCCAGCGAGCGCGTTAGCATTGAACTGGTGGAGCACCCTGGGCCTGAGCCTGTTCAGGCCTGAGGACGAATTGCTCATTAGACGGATCGTACGACCGATTTCCTCTCCTGTGAATGGTTCGATAAAGATCCAGTCAGATCATACTAATATGCGACTTGACCGGCTATCCACATGTTTTGAGAGCACCTGTTTCCAATACTGCTCGGTGTCCAGAGGTAGGCCGCAGTTACCTTTGTATAGATCCTTCCATGACCCATCGAGCACAGCAGGCGCTGAATCTTCCCGTTTTGGTGGTATAGGGTCTGAATGATGGCGTCGTTGGTTCAGTCGATCTGCTTTCGGTTGACCGGCATCCCACGGGCTAACTGACGATGGCGTCGGGATACGGTTTTCCGGGTGTGTGAAAATGTCCTGAAGGCGAGGATGTCCAGAAGCAACAGGACTTGCTCAGGTGTCATGATGCCAGATTGCAACCTTCGGGCAAATGCCAGAAAGCCAATACTAGCAAGCGAACCGTCAGCATTGGAGTTCAAGAGTGACACGGTGCAATCAACGGTTTGTTTAAACCAGACGCTATAGTCATCGGCTTCTGACGAGTGGACCACTGTTTGACCGATCGTTTGGTGGGGGTCAATGGATGATGATTCGTCCAGTTGTGCTTTCCTGTTAAGCACCCACAAATTGTTTTTTATACTGGTAGACGATCGACCAGGAAAATACCGCCCCAATCTCGCGAACAGCGCGGTTTGCGTGCCACAAGACGGATAAAAATTTTCGGCCAGGCACAGAGCGATTCCGAATCTTGTTGAGGCCGTCGAAATACTTCACGCGACCAAGCTTATCGTCATTATGCTGGGTGGGTGCGCGTGTCGACGATGTTGAGTCAGGTCAATCTTCGTCGGAAAAAGACGGGAAGAATCAGCGCAAACCAACTGGACGACCATGTTTATACCAACAATGACATTGCCGCGAACTCGATTATGGGCTTCCGAGGCAACTTTCGATCTGAAGCATTTACCCTACTCCTCACACGTTAGCCCTACGAGTCTCTCCTGTGTACTGGTTGGGACTGGTGCGGCGGCACCAGATGATCCACAGTGTTTCGTGTCGAAAGTAATCAGTACAGTGAAACCAAACAGAGTGGTTGTCTCCGTCTGGAGATCCTGAACTCTTAGCTCACCTAGATTGGCATCAAGGCTACCCAGTCGGCACTACGAGGAGGTAGTTCAGCTCCCCGTTTTATGACTAATCTGTATTTATTGGGTTAGTGACAACAGCAACTAAGGGACAGTTGACCAATAGAAGCCTATGTTTACGACAAGCTAACATTATTTTTAAAGTAATCTCAAACATTCAGTGAGTCCTGAACGATTCAAGAGCGTTACATTCAATAAAATGGTCCCGCTTAGCCATTTTGACCAGAGTCAACGTAGCTTCCAAACGTAGAATGCTAGATGGAGACAAACAATCTGAAGGGGCGCAAAGCAGAAACTGGATGTGAACATATGTTAACGATTAAAGTTCAGGGCACGATCCTGAAACACAAAATAGTGTTCTTCTGGGATTTTGGGAGGGAAAAACGAGAACCGCACTCTTTAGTGGCACGATAGTTCTCCCACATTTTTACCTAGACCAACCTGTCACGTCCTAGTATGAAAACGTGTTAGAGATGAAAGCACTCCAAAATCAGTCATGTTATGTGCGGATGTTAGTATTTCAAGTGGTCATTGAGGTGAGTGATCGCATATCGACTTGATTTGCAGGTCTATTGCGTCTGCCTAGCTTGAAATTTTAAGACTGTTTTGCAGCATCGCGTGCAGACCTAATGACGTCAACAAGAGCGAGGCTTCAAATCACAGAACAGTCCCCCGAGACATTCCGTGTGACCGCTCTAATAAAAATAGCCGGTCACTAAAAAATCCAAGCAGCCTCCAGTATATCAAATACCATAAAATTACCATGGAAATTAATAAAACTATGCACATAAAGATATACGGATTTTGAGAGCATCCCTCGAGTAGCAAGTTTCCCAGTCTAAGTTTGACAGGAACAGATAGTGCGCCTATCGCACTAGTGAACTTTTTAGGCACTTGATCTGTTTCCTCTGCAGTGTGTCTTGAGAACATATATCATCTTCAAGTGAGCGCATTCGCATACTTGTTATGAACAAGTAGCATGAACGTATCATGAACTGTTCAGGTTTCCCTGATAAGGAGAAATTGGACTATCTGCTCACAGAATCCGAACGACGTTGCGATTTTCGTTTGTTCCATCAACAAACTGCAAGGCCCAACTTGCACCACACTGAAACAGTGCGTACAAGATGGTTGTCGGCCTGCATTCATTTGGCATGTACCGTAAGACGTGTGTACGTTAAAGTGCGTTCAGGTTTCACTGCACAAGATATTGTCACCTGTCCCGGGGGTACGTAAAGGAAACACCGCCTTGATGATCCGATCAACAAGCTTGCCTCTACAGTTGTCACAGACGGGCGCAAAAAGAGGCTGGCCATGTTGTGACTGTCCGCGGATAAATGGACTTTAGTCACCTCTTGGCAACTCAGTTGCAGTTACACTTGTTTTGTGTGCTTCGCATGGTCCAGTTAGTGATCGTGCTTTACGACGAGTTGCTTAAATCTATCCACAAGCCGCGCAGTTAGGCATTTTTAGCTCCGTTTTGTATCCTTTTTTGCTTGGAAATCACTGAGAGCTCTTCACATTTACGGATAACTTTCGTCCAAATGACACACTGAAGAAACAGGCTTGCTAATCTCCAAGTATATTACACTGACAGAGCATCAATATCCCATTACGAGAAATCTCCACCTGAGGGACAATCAGAAAAGAATGATTTAAAGTTTTAATTTCATTATCCTATGTGAACACCCCATGCTAAAAAATCGCCCAGATTAACATGGGAACCCAGCAAAAAACACTTAAGCATGAGCAGAAAACAATACCAGTGGCTCATAATTTTATCTGTGTTCTTGGCCCGACTTCTCCTGCTGGATAAAGCGAAATGGATTGTTTTACACGTATCCAAATCGAACCGTGATTAGTGATAGTCTACGAAGAAGTGCATTTTCATAGAACTTAGTGCAACAAAACCCGTTGGTTTTACTGATGGCTGTTCCAATGGTTTTTATTTCACCAAAAAGACCGAGGGAGTGAGCCTTGGCAAAGTGGAACAGAGCAATTGAAAGTTATTAGGTGCTCAATTCGCAGGCCATTTTCAGATATGAAGAATGGACGAAAACGAAGAAAACATCCTGGAATCATTACCAAAGACCTTTGCACTCAGGGGCGACGATTTATGCAGAGCATCCCTTTTCCGGACAGTGAAGAATATCCATTATGATAATTCTCTCAGATTAGTTACACTCCCGTCATTTTCCGATCCTGTCTAGTAATGATCCACATGAAGCTTCAGTTTCAGCTGTACTTTTATTAAATCCAATGAATGTAACTTGTCGGTGTTTTTTTACAGAGAGAAAGTACTAAAAGCTCACAGAGAAATACTAGTTGACGCCTGACGTGAGACATAAATGTGCACAAAACGAGCTGTGTCGGTACTTGTCCACCTGTTTGAGAGAGATTGTGCAGGAATGTCATTAGGGATTGACATTTTGGGCAAGTGGACCATCCTAGCACAGACACCGACCAGATTCCTGTCAACACGTGCTGGGGGCCTGATTGTCCCTTGGGAATCACAAATGATTTCAATTTGCCCAAACGGCAAGTAATGGTGAAGTGAATAATTCATCACAGTATACAGTTTGATAGAGTGTTTCTAGCAGTCCTAAAAATTGCCATCTGAAAGAAAGGAATTTTTACCCATAAAGCTCTGTGTTTGGCAATTAGGTAATGAGGATGAAGCGGAGCGGGATGGGTTTCATAATTCCATTCTCAAGGTGGTCGTAAATAATGTTATGCAATCTATCAAATAAGCCTGCATTTTCCAAATTTATGCAGCCAGAAATAGACTGTCGCTTACAGCAACTAGTTTGAAAAGCTCCGGATAATTCGAACAAACAGTTCCTTAAACCAAATTGCCTACTTTCATCTAAGCAGCCAAGCATGAGGAAGAACGGACACGACTCGTTGTGTGAATCCGACCGAAAATTTTGGAAACCAGGCAGTATTTTTTTAAAACAAACTTGCTTTGGATTGTTAATTTTGTTGCTAACGCAGCGCGCTGTTTTTCTTTGACAAGCAGTTTCATAATTGTTGAGGCGGATTTTTATCTGTCTGGTTTGTCAGCCTGAATGACAAGAAGCAACACATAACAACAAAGAAGTAAGAGTTGTCTATGAGTGTGCGTACTTCAAGTTTGATATCTCTGCAAAAAGCAGCACTGCTCGTCTTAAAGCTGCTTCAATTTCAAGAATGATGCCAGTGGTTTTCTGACTATAGCAAAACAGCCTAATAAAAATCCAGCACACAGAGTAGTTACAAGACGTGCTACTGAATGGGCCATAAGTGCACACTAAAGTATCTCTTGGATAAAGCTTTGCGATTTCCGTTCGGATTTTGTGCATCAAGACGAAGTGGACTATTTGTGCGAAATTAAGAAGTACTGACCGAGAGATGTCATCGGCCAGAGTTTCACAGAAACCCGGGTGATATAACTGGCAACCTACTGATAACCACCAGCTTGGCATTGCTGATCATCAAATTTTCCGACGTGTGAAAGATGTCCCGTCAGTAGAAATGCAGCAGAAAGCTGGTAGCTTGTGAAAAGGGTAGCTAGCTACCTTTTGCGAAGCTCCCATTAAAGGCCACAATCGGATCGTAGATAATGTCGCCCGATAGACTAACCGGGTTTTCGCACTTGGAATAGAGCCATTAAAATCCATTATTTGATTGTGTAGTCCATAACACGTGTTTTTGCGTCGACGAGGGGTTTAAGCGGCATCCTTACAAAAATAGGCTCATGTGATCTCCTAAACGTTCCTATTTTGAACACTGGTTATATTTGGTAAATCACTATCAGCTGACCAAATCAAATGAAAAATAGGGTATGAATCCCTCTTTATCCTTTTACAGAATGAAGATTCACGTTTGGCCTTTACTAACAATAGAATTGACGTTCCACTGCTGTGTGCTTCGGATAAAATTTTCTACATCCGTGTACCAGGCGCACCTGTGTAGCAGCTAGTGATTATTTTCAAATTAAAGTTATTGGCATGGGTGCTTTATGTTAAGCTATTTATATGATATCGCCGTATAAGACAGTCAGTACTAGAACGGTGTCCCAGAAGATCTCTGTTATTCTGGAGACTGAATTGACAGAAACAAAGCAATCATCACAATCATCATCAGCTTTAACAACCGCGCTGTTGTCGTGCAATGGTTCTAGCTGCCACGATTGTGTTCAACGATGATACTGGGAGGTCTATTAGATAGCTGCGCGTTGGAGACGGTAGCTGACATAAGAGACACGAAAATGCAGAGTTGTCACTAAACTTTTCATAAGAGCGATGATAAGAGGAGTTATGCATTTAAGACGATCGCTTGGATTAACAAGCGCAATTGAGGGCGCGACTGAGTCATGTCTGGTGATGCCTGTAACCATCGATTTGTCCCATCTCACGGTCTCCATCCAGCTATATGATAATGAATAGTGCATGAGTTTTCTGGTGATGGCTTTCATACTTAAATGCTAAGGCGTTGTTTGACCTCTCGTTTCTTCCCTTCACGTGGTTGCACGATAAGGGCCCTTCGAGGTGATGGGTTGACTGGGATACAAGCTGACGGAATAAACGGTAGTCGTACTTGAGAACCAGTCGCTCGTCAGAACGAACCAGTGTATGCCAGAAAGAAAAAAACTAAGAAGACCTTGTATCCTTGGAAATGCTTCTCACCGTCCCTTAACTATAACTGTAACCAAACCAGCAACACTTGTGGAGACCGACCAGTTCATCTATCATGGGCGAGTTGTTTCTTCAGAAAACCATTCAACATACTTCAGTATTGCTGATCCGGTGTTTCCACCAGATTAGGAAAATGCTTGCAATAGTCAGACATTTGAGGTCTCTTAAGTCCTCAGCGCACATTGGCCAGATTCTGACCCATACAATCATATTAAGTGCAGCATCGTAAACTTGATCCTTGGTGGGTGAGCTGTCGCCGTGCTTTCGCCATAAATGTTGCAGGCTCACAAAAGCTGCTGTAGGCTTGCCAATCCGAATGAAAATATAATCTTTCGCAAAGTAATTGGCGCACTGGCAGCAATACATCACTTCCAACTGCGTTTAGTCGAAGAAATTATCACTTTCAAACGGCCCAGTAGCTAACTGTCGCGTAGCTACCGTGGTTTTGACCAGTTTCGTTCAGCCTTAACTTCAAAGGATTGGTGAAGGCAATCCTAATTAGAGGTACCATCACTGTTATTTACAATTCACACCAAGATTTCACAATACAGTGCCTTCGATAACAAAAAATAGACGTGTTTATATGAACATGCAGTGATAAACCACATCTTAAGATGTTTACCGCTCTAGGTTATGTCCGCTTGTTGCAATCAGTACACGACATTTGAAACATGAAAAAAGGATACACTAGCACACTAATACTAGCAATAAGATCTCAAAATGCAGACGGTAAACGTGGACTGTTGACTAATCAACAAGGAATTTCGCTTACGGGTATCCTCGTTTACGAAGGCAAATTCATCGCGAACAAATGGATGGCAGACATCGCAAGTTATTATTGGAGATCATTTGAACTCACTAGTAGTCCCTTCTCCATAGAGTGATACGAAACTGTAAGGAAACCGTGCTCTACTCTGATCTAAGATATTAACCAACATGTCTAAGCGAAACGACTGCCACCATATTTTATCCTACATCATAGAGAAAATCTATTCATCCAAACGAAACGATTTCCAGATAAATGCTCTTTGTTTGAAAGAGTTACTGTGACATCCTTGCTGACGAGGTGTACAAACACGGTCATCTTCTTCCTTTCCTCTTCATCGTTGACTCTGTCTTCACCACCAAACTTACCAATGACAAAAAGTTCTGATCTGGGCGCTTTTCTGCCCACCAGACATCTCATCTCCATGGTAAGCATCCCAAAGACCCAACACGCAGTGGAAAGAGAATATGACTTAGTTCCAGCTTACTAAAAGCAATCTCTCTGCGGTTTTGATTTATCCCTGTTATTTCGCACGCAAAGTACGAAAAGAACCAGAAAACCTTTGGGGGAGGATACATATTGGTTTAGACAGAGTAAAATAAGTTACCTTTTTCACATTCCAGAACGTTTCTATAATTTAATTGTCTCCACATTGCAAAAATTCTTACCTCCTGAGTAGTGGTACATATTTATGAGGCACTGGTAATTACATTCTACGCGCATGAGTGCTTAACACACCAAAATACACATAACCCAGATGAAGTTTTCTCTTTCACACCTTATTTAGTTAGTCTGTAAATTCCTTACCTATGGGTAACATTTTTTGATCAAAAACTTATGGAATGGCAAAATCCAACACACAGTCTGTCTTTGTATAATTAGTCAGGGGCGGCTGAATTGAAACTGAAAAAGTCTCTGTGAAAAGTAAAAAACTAAACTAAGCAGAAGGAAAAGAAACTAAAAAATAAAATCCAAAATTTTGTTTGAATATTTCTGGTGTATCATTATCGCTTTTCAAAAATGTAAGATCTTTCGGGGTCATAAAAGATTGGAAGCATTCTCTCTATCTGTAACCAAAATCCTAAACAATTTCTCCTCACTTGCTGAGCCAAACAAGAGCCATTTGAATATAAAATCCTAAAACCAATAAATGGTTTACCCAGTAAATAGAATTGGTTTGTTTCATCCCCGTTGATGCTCATCAGGTAGGTTTGGTCGCAGCCGCTACTGTTGATTGCAGTAAAAACATCGGTTGGAAGAGAACCCAAGGACCTGAGGAAACGATTGAATTGTCCACCAAGTCACCTTTAGGCATTAAAGTTTTCCATGTGTTTATTACACAGAATGTTTCAAGAATCCACTTAAAGTTTCAAACCAGATTGTTTGTAGTGGAGTTTTGCCTGAACATTGATTAGTTCTCCCGGCCAAGAGACTGTGTCCGTACGCGTCACTTCTTTAAACGGAGTGATACTCGCGCCTTAATTTTCAGGTCATCCTCACTCTGAAAATATCTATCGGACAGCTTAAAATCCACGTATGTTTGCGCTATCATTAGCACTTGGAACAGAAAGCGCTGTCCTTCTTGTTCTTGAACCTGTTCCGCAGCTTGCCAGAATTCAGATCACTTACCTTGAGTCTCTTGCGCTAAAAGATATATTCTTTTTGCTATATTAGTATAGCAACTTCAAAAGAGCTAGTCAATGTTATGGCAGAATGCTTCAGAGAGTTTCACAGAGTAGATCTCTACACTTGTGCTCTTCCTAATATTGTTCATCGGACACCACTGCGTTTCGGTTCTTAAGCTTCTGGCTCGGAAGAATGATAGACGACATAACACCAGGTAACCGGTCTCTGTGTGCACTGCTTAGGCACTAACGCATCCACGTATGCATGGTTAGTTCGATCAGTCAGACAATAATCCTCACAGTCCCAGTGAATCATTATGTCACGTGGCTGTCTCAGGGTCATGCGCCTGACTTTCAAGTCTAGTTTTGCTGGATAGTATCAGAAGTTGGGAGGACTGATGTTGCTTTGGATAGTTTTGAATTTATTTCACCTCCATTCTATTTCGCCGGGAGTGGCGTATTTACATACACAAAGTGGGGTGACAGAAACGAAGCAAAATGATAAAGATAAGATAAATGATTCAATTTCAGGAGCTTAGTCGAAGTATTTTGATTTGTTTGGCATCCACTTTTCCAACTTCTTTAAACAGACTAGGCTGCTACCGACATACCAACTTTCTGATCGTGAATCTCTAGGACGGACAACCTAAAGATTGTACAAGGATCACCGGGTAGCACCCGTATAGGTCACGTCCTGCTCAGACATTTCGGTGCACATTTCAGCCTTGTGAAAGATGACAGACTCTTCTTACAATAAATCGAAAATGCCAACAGGCTATTGGTGGAGTGGTTTACATACATTATACCACTTAAAACCAGAGTCTATGAGAATAAGGTTGGGAAAAATAGCCTAGTCAGTAAAAAAATTGGATGGTTTTAGAACGAAGGTCCACTGATCACAGGATATGCCAAGCTTAGGAATTTTTCTCCGGTTAAAGAAACTGTGCTCTGGGCTACTTTGATCCACGTGTATTCGTCCGATGGTTATAATGTATGAAACATTCTCACTTGTGTTTTCTGTTTTAGTTACCCGAATATTAGCTATGCATTTCTGATTCTGAAGTTTGATTCTGCTTCCGTCCGGGTTTGTCCGGCAACGTACAGCTGTAAAAAATTTGCGACTTGCCGGAAAAAGTATGGTTTCCGAAACCTATATTCCTAATGGTCTTAGTCGACGGGAACGCGGACCATTTGATCGGTTTTTCGTTTGATCTGTGGTGGAGAACAAACCTTACGGAAGCACTAAACTGCTGTTCCTGTTCCACATAACGATGATAGCAGCCAAATTGAACGAATGTCTGCAGTTGATTTTGTTGCCTATGGTAATGACGTTCTTTTGTATATACAAAGCGTAGATCAAAGCGAAGTACTCTTTTGCGGTTTGGAATTGATCAGTTCGTACTTTTCCGATCTTCCTTTCAACCAAGGTATGTAATTCCTGAAATTTGCGCGTCCTGCTAGATTTAGCTAAGCTAAAATCCGAAATATTCCGATCGGATGTTTACTTTGAACGATTTACTAAATTCAAAGCTGAAATTTGGCACGTTTCAGGTCTTGAAGAGAGACCTATGAGTGCTTACTTAAAACATTTTAAATAATCATCAGTGGCCAGAATATCGTGCGGATAAGTTAAATGTTAGTCAGATTAAGAGCCACATGGCTGCATAATCCTGCCCGTCTACATTCGTACACGGCTAATCAGGCTTTTGGAGATTCAGTCGTGGGATCTCATGTAAAAATTCAGATTTACAACTTCGTTTAAGAAAGCGATTAACGATTCTCTGTAATAGTTGCTTTGAACGCCATAATGTTTGTACTGTGGATCGCCGCTGATCAGTGGTGGAAGTCATGTCTGCCATAATATGCGTTGAGCATTTGAGGTGATTACGAGTTAGTAGGCGTCCAAAGGTACAATAACTGTTGAATCTAAACAGCATGACCTGCTAGTGATGGATACGGATTTTATAAAGTATAAAAACAGTGGTGAAAAGAAGCGTTCCAGCAGACTGGACATCAGTAGAGCACACCAAAAATTGAATGCCTACCGAGTCCATGCATTTGACGTGA
Source organism: Opisthorchis viverrini (assembly GCF_000715545.1). Classification (NCBI taxonomy): domain Eukaryota; kingdom Metazoa; phylum Platyhelminthes; class Trematoda; order Opisthorchiida; family Opisthorchiidae; genus Opisthorchis; species Opisthorchis viverrini. The sequence continues at coordinate 512,377 of NW_008751824.1, read as the reverse complement.
CAAGTAATGCGACACACAGTGCACTTCTTTTTTCCACCGGATCTCTGCAAAAGTAAGAGGAAATTTCAAAAACATTTTTAGTAGCTGGTTATTATTCACACCTCTTTTTCACGTTGTCAACCAAGTGGACATGCTTATTGTGAAAGTACTCAGTGATCACGGAAAATATCGGAATAAAACAAAGGTTAAGCAGATAATTATTAGCATCCTTAGGAGAGCACACCATACTGCATCACTGTTTAGGACTAAGGATACTACAGCAATGTTTCGCTATTATCAGTTACCCGACAAATCTCAAATAGAATGGTATCAGCTCCGCTTCGGTTGGCGTGCTACATGGGACTAGGCTAAGTTGAGCACACAACGTTCATTATGTTTTACACCCTTCGGGGTTCTATGAAAGAAGGGATTATGTGAATAACATGCGACAAACTGAGTGCCAAACTGTTGACCTTTGTAACATGGATTCCCTTCCAACTGATCGCTGATTAAGCGAAATGCTTTGCCAATCTCGAGTCCCCTGTATGAACCTACAAAGTGGGGACAGCATGACTTTGCTGGACAGCATCCTAACCCCGTTACTAACATATTGTATTTGTTTAGGTATAATTACACCAGGAGTGTCAGTGTAATTTTCGTTGTATTCGTTGTTTTCAGCTTGGACCAGCGAAATTACTCAGCAAAATATGGAACATACGCTGGCAAGCAAGATTGCCCAATCTGCAGACAAGATCCTACAACCAATAAATCCATTGAACCGTCTTGAAAATAAACTTTAGTGAATTTGTATGTAAGCGATGGAATGCACAATAATAACCGACATATTATCAGGTCATTTATTATATATTTGGAGTGAACAAATGTCACGATGTGACTTTTATTCCGCAACGACGTTTTGAATGCAACTGGGCAGTTGCCCTTGTGATTCTCCACACGACTGAAAGACAGAGCTGACTGGTAAGCGTTCAACATGTTATCTCATCTGAGAGGATTACCTTATTCGGTTAAAACACCGAAAATAGAGAGGTGAAAACTACGTAATTATGATAAAAGATAGGTGAACAATGTATGATCGAAGGTGGTTTTAGAGTGAAGGATAGTTAGCGTAACGTGTAAACAGCAATCAAGTGACGGATCTGCTTTCCTCAATCCACCAAGGCTGTTACTGGACTGGAACTCCTTAGGATCAAAGTCAGTGACTTGTGTTTGCTTGCCATTGTGGGCTGTCTGCGTGATTACGACACTTTTATGCGTAGTACAGGCATTGAGTGTACATTCTTGCCGTTGACTCTCCTACCAGATCCAGTATGTCAGACACTCTGCTTCTGATGTGAGTCTTGACTGTGCTATAGCGCCTTAAAGAGCATTGAGAATTGTTTCTCTTTTCTTCGGTTGTTGGTTTCTACACAAGCGTTTCCATACCAAACATTCTTACACACGTTGGGATTTATCTTGTCCGACCAAAACTGTTGGTGGCGTGACTTTGAATGGGACGCTTCTCTGATTATCTAATATACTCATGTAACACTTCCACACCCATCGCTTGCATTTTACTTTCTATGGTTGTGACCAGCCTCTTCGAAAATAAACGATACTGCGTGGGGCATCAAATAAAATATCCGAATTTACCAAGCTATTGCAACGCTGATAAAGAATCTACCCATTACCACAAGAAACATTATTAAAACGACTTATCGCCACTGCTTGTGCTTTCAAAAAAAGGATTAACTAACAGTCGCTGGTTTAATTAGCTATTCAGCGTGTATGGTGTGTCAAGCTAGAGCACGTTTTCGACATTACAAATGAGACGTCTGGAGCTGTTTCCGGATATTCTGTCGGATTCTGCTTCCAGTGTGAATTTTTTTTCTGCCAGGGATGCCGTATTTAGAGTTAACCTGGCAAATTCATTTGAAATTTGTGACTAAAGCCACTAGGTTTTTTTTGTTGGGACGGCGACCCGCATGGTTTCTTTTATTATTATCAAATAGGTAGCCTTTCCAGCTCGTTTAGTAGTTTTCAAAAGGCTCTCAATGACATTTAAATCATTTTTGTCGGTCAAGAATGGTGCAACCGCTGGGCGCCCATGCATGGTAAGAATCTACGGGTGGTAGGCACGGAGCTAAATGGGGTGCTGTGCTGAAGCCCATGGTGTCTGCCGAAACCCAAGGGAATGAGGTCGGCCGGCGAAAGTGCAGAGGCCAGTCTCAAACCCGCAGCTATTTTAAACGTGGTGGAATAAATAGCTGTTAGTAACGAGTGATTTATCACACTCCTTAAGTTACAAGTTAGGCGCATCTGTTTACGACACTCGGAACATTGGACCATAAGCCTGCATTGATAGACACGTATATTCTCGAAGGTTTATACTGTGGGAATTCTTCACCACAGTACCAAATTTGCATCTAGCGTTTTGTGCCAGGTCCAATTGTTCCGTGTTCACAGAAAATTTGGTGGTGCCTGTGAGTACTTGGATCTCACTTGCTCTTATTCGTCTTTGAATGTTAGTTTATTGGTCAGCTTATCTTTATAACCCTTTATCACACCCCAATGGCTTTAATGTTTAAGCTCCTTTGCGTGCTGGTGTCCAACATCGTTATCAAACTTCATCGCCACCAAATTGGGAGGTAGTGTTGCACAGAGCGTTGCACGAGGTTAAGAACTTGGTCCCCATATTCCAAATGACAGTAGCATCTTGTTCAGTGCACAACAGTTTAATAAAAGGTATTAAGTTTGTACTGTAAACTGTGAAATCAGTCACCAATAACGTCCGCACCTGAGGTTCGTCCTAAGCAATAAGAAGTTTATTCGTAGTCTGATGCTTGCTAGTATGACTAGGAACAGTAGTCTAGGACCTGAGATAAAATGTAAGTTCAGGTTGTCCTGAGCTATTCACTCGTTTTTGATTAACCATAACTTTCTTACTGGACAAAAGGAAGCCAACTGAAATTCCAGTGATGACCATGTTTGACGCTACAGAGCATCTTGTTAAGTAGGGCGGAGTTTTACAGCTGACGCACACACGGTATGAGTGTTTAATAACCTGTTTTTATAGCCGATGTTCCACAAACATAGACTGCATTTAGAATAGCAATTAAGTGAGAGAACAACCGGATGTGGTAACTTAAATTACAGGCAATTTACTCGTCCAAATTTGGAACATAAATCGGTTTGCTCGAGGAAGTGGTGACCTATGAAAACGAAGTTTAGCACTTCGCTACGTGAAATTGCTGTGCCTTACTTAGATGAAAAAGTATATCAGACCAGTGTTGCATGCTTTCACTGGTAAAATGTTAAATTTACACACCGCGCGAAGTAACTAGCAGTAAGCGAGAAACACCCAGGTACACATCAACTTGCTTTCAGCGAGAGATTAAGCTGAATGTGCTGCACGAAGGAAGTCTCTTCTTTCCATTCGCCGCAAATTTTCTTGGTGGAACACTACAAATGGGTTTTTTGAAAACTCTTTGATAGACCTTGTATTTCTTATCTGCTTGAGACTCATCACGTAGGCATACACCTCGAGCTTATGTTGTGCTTCTCAAGTTAACCTACAAACGAGTTCACTTCGTGGGTTGGGTGCAATGTCATATTCAAGTAGAGGTCTCTTTAGCTGTGTCCATTCCAACGATGGGTGTGTGCATTGTCTTACTCACATTTCACAAAACCATTTATCCTCTTGTGAAAAGCCCCCCACGATAACTTTTGCCGGCCAACGACGTCCTGAGAGTTAACAGAAGACCTTTGATCAACCCTTTGATTGTGATTGTCCCCCAGGGTCAGATGGACTGTCCCTCACCAACCAGAAGACTGACTCCCAATAGATACAGAGCACAGATTTACATTTTTCTATAGAGGAAAATGCTGTTAGCTCAGGTTGCGTAGACGATCGTTGGTTTGTTCGCTGAGCTGGGCAATTCGATTGCAAACGTTTCATCATCAATCGAGATGACATCATCAGTGCGTTGTTATGGAGCGTAGCGTTGAGTTCACTGTTGTGGTTATTGTTGCACTTAATAAATGCTCCCACGGTTCCTGATGTAGCGAGCTTTTTTCGTATAACTTACTACATAGTCGAAACCGGTATAAACGTTATGGTAGGAGATGAACCACAACGTTTCTTCACTCTTTTGAAGGATTCTGAATACCACACGTAACAGCATTTTGTGAGAACAATCACCACCTAATCGAGTTTGCTTGAAGTAACTTGCTTGTATCAAGTTTGGAGATAACACTTTGAAGTTTTTGAATTACGATTAAGTAACTAAAACTGGATATCTTCCCTGATTACCAAACAAACGAATCAAAGAATTAATCCAGGAACAGTTGGAAAACATAAGCCAGTTACCATGACAAACTTGCCAACAAGAGGCCATACAAAACTTACACAGCATTCTGGTTCAGGTACGTAACACAGGTCTCCAGACGCGTTGGTGTCGATCCATAAATGTTCACCTGGAGCCGACTGCACCTGTACAATGAAGGAAATTTGGTGCTAGGGGAGTGAAAGTGACACAAACCTCTGCCACACCAAAACATTAAGGTCTACTTTAATGGTGTGTGGGTTACCGGATGCTAAGATACAAAAAAGCGAGCTGTGGTTTCTGTCTTTTGGTCGTTTTGGTGTGGTAGTCAACTTCCAAATCATGGGTGGTACGCATGGAAACAGCTTGGGGATGGTTGAGATAGAATGCTCCAGGTTTTGGCATGATGAATCAAAGAAGTGTGATAATAATTCAACTACACAGTGATGATTTTTAAGTGAATTTTTAAAGAATCGCTTTTTAACCTGGAGAGAGATACAACACCGTGGACAGATGGCAGAAGTACAGGCTTGATAAACGATATTCATAAAGACAATGCCTTCATTTAATTCTTAGCTTTTAATTCGACCGTAAAGTATCGCTTTATTCGTTACTACTAGGAAAGTCGAAATGTTGGACAACACACTTGTACTGGCATTTCGTAACCAGTGGTAATATGCCTGCCTAGTATTTGCTTTCTGCTGGCATATGCACCCTCCTCAATGTGGGTATTGCTGCCGACAGTAACCAGTGGTAATATGCCTGCCTAGTATTTGCTTTCTGCTGGCATAAGCACCCTCCTCAATGTGGGTATTGTCTGCCGACAGTCGCAACGCACAAGGATGACTTCTTGGGAGCCGCGGTGCTCCCCTACTGTTTCCCTCTTGTCATTCCAGAAGGTCTGTTAGCGAATATCCAATTTAAAAATAGGCAATGGATGGTTGTACAATTAGAGATAGGGTGGTCGAGTAAGTCAACGGAGTCATTGAGATACCCGTGAAGAAATATAAAAACTAAATAGGTGTCGATGGGAAATAGTGGTTGCTTGCTTTCCAGGCTACTTAGACGTTTGTCGGTAATTATCGTTAGATCGGATCTTGGGATTGCAATTCAAGAAGACCAAAGATCAATTGACCAAAGATCAATTTTTCCACCTGAGTGATACAAAGAATCCACTTTCCTTATAGACCTCATTAACCTAAGCATCTTTGCAACAAGAAAACATGCAGATTAGACTAGACACTCACGAAAGGCGTGAAATTTATCGTTGATGACGGCACATCTCAAGTACTTTTGATCTGTACAGACATAATTGCAGGGTTTGTTAAGATGGAAACCATTGCGTGGAGTGGCACTGCAATGCCATAGGCATCTGCTCATTTCCACACTGTCGATACATACAGATTTCGGAAAGATTTCGTCACCGAAGCCCTGACTAAGAACCTTTTTGCGCAGGATAAATAATCTGTATATAGCGTAGCTATTTGCAGGACGAATTTTCAATTTAAATGTTATCAGGAAGGCCAGATTCCTGAAAGCAACTTCTGAACTCCGGAACCTATCCATCAAAAACTCATTTGGAAAGCCGGCAAGCGTCCAGGCCAACCAATCATTCAATCAATTCAGCAAGACCTGATGAGTGTTCTCTGCGCCACAGAAGCACGACCGAATGTGATCAGTGTCCAGGCTTTTCACAGAGGCACGAGTGATGTTGACGGGTGAACACTAACGCCTATCAGACGGCCTGGATCAATGTCAGAAAGTCTTCTTTAAATAGTGTGGGGCCGTTGTAACTTTCGCACCCTCACCCACTCGCTTGTTCGAAATACAGCTGTTGTGTTCCCTTCTGTGAGTATTCTCTCCGACACTAGGCACTGGAGCGGGTCAGCAGCAGATACCACAGATTGACGAATCAGCAGATATAACAAATATGGACAGTGCATCAGGTGATACTGACTTGCATTCATCTGAAAAAAATCCAGGCCGATTTTGAATGAAGGTCACAATTATAACTGACGTAGGGGGCGATAAAATTGCAATTTGTTGATGGTCTTTTCACCCAGCCTGTTAGTTGGATACTAATCGAGATGACATCATTGGGGCGGAGATGAACGCATTGATCGCTCCGACTCTGTCTGTGCTTATATAGATTCTATATGGTTTCTAAAGTTTTCCCGACGTGGCTTTCGCATATTTTTTTTGGTCAGTTTTGGAATCTCAATTGCACTGTGATATAATTTGCTTGTGTCTGATTGGCTCGTCGGGAGCTCTCAACTCGACATTTCTGTTCCTCCATTATGATTGGTCCGTTTTCTCCTTGCTTCTTAGTCTATTTTCTTCCTTCTTGAGTGACTGATTGAATAACCTTTTATTTCAAGGCTTTCTTTATCTGTTCCGACTGACCCGTCGAGTATCGTTGGGTTGTTTGATTTCCAATGTAGTTCAGAGTTCCGCAATGTATGCTCTGGTTTTCCACCGACCGAAAGCCTGGGTAGATTTGGATGTGATTATTGATAGATATTTTTATGTGGAGCACCACGTCCCGATGAACTCTCGTTACCATTTCGTTCTTGCGCAAACAACCATTTAAACATCATCCTAACGGTACTGATGTTGTTTTCTGTCTGCGTGGGCTGAAACAAAGGACAGTAGGTCAAGTTTTTTGTTGGCAAGTTTTGGTGGCAAGTTTTCTTTCAATCTGGCCAACATACTGTTTGTCACAGTTATTACATTGAAGTTTGCAGATCACGCTCGTCTTATTCATTTCATGCAGTCTTCATTTCGGTTTCAAAATGATCCTTCTGAGTGTTTTTACACGCCTGAAGGCGACTGTTACTTCATGTTGCCGTTAATATCTTACAGTTATTTCTGTGGCGTTTTCGATATACAAAAGCGTAATTCTTTTTTATTCTGTTTATGTTGGCAAAGTAGCGATTTGTGTATGCAACAACTGCAGGAGCTTTCTTCCAAATCATTTGTTGCTCAATAACGGTGTGTTATACTTGCCCACATTTACCAGGTGTAAGTTCTTGTACCGCTGTTCGTTTTTTGAATCCATATCGTGTGACGAACCCCTATGATCGTGCACTTTATCACCAGGATGAAAATTATGATAAACTAATGAAGTAGTAAAAATGACTACCGGGTAATTTCCAATTCATGACAGCACAATCTGGTTGATTTCCTTAGCCCTTATGAAAACATATTAATGTCTGGTGGAACAATCAACCAGCATCAAAATCAGAAGGATACTAAATGTGAAACATTTGAACTTAAGTGATTGCGTACCTCAGGATCCGCCTATCACAGGCTCCGAAAAACCGTAATTCTTAGCTATTTGAATACCATAACCTGGGACCAAGACGAAAACTTTTTTGTAACTCTTGTTTTCTATGGATTCTAGTTACATGTGAGGCTGATTTACTATATCCTTCTGGGCGAAGTGGGTATGATTCGGAGGGAAATCAATCTAATAACACGCGTAATTTTATTTAGTGCACAGGTTGCCGAACCTTGTCCAGTGATACACGAGCTGTTGTATGCGGTAGCATATTTTAGTGCATATGACCGATAAGCATTAGCCATATAGGCGAAAATAATTAATGTTAGACACTGTATGTGCTAATTTATAGCACATCGTGTAATTTCTGTGCTGGAAGAACGAAAAAACCTTTTGTCTCAGAATATCTAAAGCGGTGTTTGAAAATCTCCGCTGCGCGATGCCTCAGCGTCTAAATTTGATTAATCATGACTGGGACCCGAAAATTTAGTTATCCATATAAAATACGGATAAATTTGACTTGGTCACACATCTAGGTATATCGTTCCACGAATGGAAGAAATGTTTGGTGGAAAAATAAGGCCAACTCATTCGAATTATCATACAGTACAGGTATATGGGTTGAGTAAGTCCATAATATAAACTCCAGCATATCCCCGACGTTAATATTATTCTGAATTCCTGGTATATAAATAGGATGTCAGAGTTCACACGGAACCAGTGAATGGCCTTCTACTAGATCGATGCTGCTGCTTGTCACATCATTTTATTTGAACTTCACAAATGTTTCAACAAAAGCGGTGTAAGTCTTTCACGGTAACCAATGTCCTGTCCTCTTTGGTGTGTGACAGTTGTTATTGTGAAACATAAACCAAAGATATTTTAAGTTGCATTGCTATTCATTGTTAAACTAGAAATTCACTTATCCGAAGAGGGTGGTAAACTGTGAACCCGTAAATATGCCAGGGAAGCAGCATCTAGGTATTAGCTTATAGATATCTTAGCGTTTGCATTTCAGGCCGGAAATGCACATAGAAAATCTACAATTCTAGAGTTGGCATCAACTGATTCTATTAGCTATCCTCTTCTACACTCGTGTCCTTGGTTCTACTCGACTTTTGTTTTATACCTCATTTTTCGGTTATAAACAGGACATCTAGAGCAGGTTATGAAATGGTAGCATCAACCGTAAGTGATGAAACCTAAATGATTGGCGATAATTTTCCGATTTTTATTCACTTACGGACGAGTAAGGCATCATGCACATTTGGAAAACCGGTGCACAGGCAGGACGCCAAGGCAAATGAGGATCGCTAAATTCTGCCACAGTGTGCGTGGTTTCAGTGTGATTAAAAGTCCCGGGTTGGAGCCCAGTATGCTGCCTTTCAGTCGGCAGCAGTCTAGGGTTGGCATTACGTCATCAGGACCAGGACAGCCAGCACATAATACTCTAGCAAGCAAGCCTAACTGATGTGTGGAATTTTCGGGTTGCTATCTTATGAGAGAACTGAAGAGAATGCATTTGAATCAGTCTGGTCTCCGATTACAGAAGTGTCCTGACGACAGAGAATGCAGCGCTGATCTCCAAACGTTTCGGACACAGGTACGCTTACTTTCGAAAATTGTTCCGTAAGATGTGTGGTATCTTGAATCGAAATGGCGCTGAAACCGATGATTTACGTCAGTGGCAGAAGATTTGGACAAAATTCGACTGCAATTTCTGCAGTATCCCACATTAGTCACACTTTTGCTGCATTAGTTCCACGGTTACATTTTGCTCACGCGTTAAACCGGTCTTCAACCAAACACCCATGAGAGGCTTGTTTGTTTCATGTAGAGCCATCCGGCTGGAAGGAGTAACTTTACGACTGCCTGCGTAAAAATCCGGAGTAGTCATTCACACCATGAGTGATTTTCAGAAACGTGCCACACACCCTCAAACTTCTGAGGATGTGCGATTGCTCTTCTTCGTAAAACAGTCTCAATCAATACAAGATTATGTGCTGTTGACATCAAACTGGATGAATGCAGGGGAAAACCTGAAATAATAAAATCTGCAGGAAACTCACCGTCCAGTCAGGCATACTGGAGGAGCTGGCCATGAAGGAGGAATTTTGGGAGTCGACGTCTGAGATTGATCGCGAGCTTGATAGAGCAAAAATAAAAGAGAAATTGACTAGTTTGATCGAGTTTCTGGAACAGTCTTGAAGAGCAGTGCAGACGTATCAGGACAATCCTGGTATAAAAGATGTATTTTCTAACGCTTTTCATCATGAAAATAGCATAACGATGAAGAGAAGGCTACTGATGGTTTTCAACCATTTCCCGACTATTTCCTTCACTATGCCTGGCATGTAAAAATCGATGGATTTTCAGCAACCTTATGAGTAGTACATTACACAAATACATGTCTCGCGATATTTCAAATATCGTAGCGACTGAAACATGAGGTGCCTGAGAACATCATAAACGAGAGATTCAGCTGGGTTCCAGGTGAGTCTCTCGAAAGAACCAAATTAGTTTGCGGATGAGTGTATATTCGCTAATGTGCTTTGTATTAATCTTCAGACATTTCCGCAACAACGTACACAGTACTAAATAAGCGCACTCCTACTCAGCATCTACCCGCAATTATTCCAGAGCACTTTCTACTTGAATAAACGCTTCATAACAATGAAGCTTTTTGACTGGGAAAGGGAATCTGTTGATTGGCGACGCTGAAGTTGATGTAAAGAGCATGCGTGGATCCAAAATGAACTGAGCTAATTTAGTCGCACTGGTTGGTCATATTAAGTAGTATGCTTAAGCTCAGATTTTCGTGATAAGGCTGAATAAGCAAGCATATTGAGTAGTATGTGGTGCTGTATGAATGTTCAGAATAGAAATTCTTGACGAATTAATGCGAAAAGCTGTTCGTACTGAAAAGCTTGTCATAAGCATTTGGTATATGGTAGAGACCTTTCTATATGGCACTGATTTGGGTTAAAAAACACATTGTTCGTTCTAGCGCTAGTTTCATAGGACTTATTTATACTATGAGGAATGTTGCCATAAAAGAGGCTGAAGGTGCTAAAACTTTCTGCAGATGAAAAGTACCGGACAATTAGTAAAGAATGAAAAGTAAGTCAGACCGGTGGGTTAACTGGAATAAAACTTCGTAAAGTAAACTGCAAAATCATGGTGCACGTGTTCATACCGTATTCTGCTAGCACAACAGCCTACTTTTGAAGCAGTTCGCCCCTATTTACTTCGGCGTCGTTTAGATGGTTCCGCGCTCTTTCACGATGTTTAATTCCCTTGATTTTTTACGACAGGTGCGCTGGTTTAAATAGTCCATAGGGCTTGAATTCGAACTTCCTCTTGATGATCAGTCTATTAATAATGGGCTGTTTGCCCTACACATTTCGGAGCACTTTGCAGGTTTAAACTGCTGTTCAACCAAATGTGCTAGCCAGTTGCTGAGCCTGCCAGCGAATCTTTCGACTTCTAGGCCAAATCGAATCCACGTTGCTGTGATCATAGGTAAAACAGTAAGATGAACCTACAGACATAACAGAGGGGAAGGTGGTTCAAATAAACTACGGATGATGAGGGTGAATAGGGGTGACGCCACCGATGTTGTTCCGCAGACTGATAAAGCACACGGAAATATCCGTTCAGATAATGGTTTTTAACAATTTTTCTGCACGTAGTCTAGTGGGACAGCAGAGTGCTCATTTCGTATTCGGCGAAAATAGTTGAGTCAGTTTTTGTCGCAGAAGGCAACTGGTTATGTGATTCAGGCAGATGGTATGGCTATTGCGAGTGTTAGCTTATTTTCTTGTCAGTGTTGCTGCCCTCTCAAAGGAACTGGTGGTCTCAGTAAAATGTCTAATTTCAATCCTCGTTTTCCGAGTCACCTCACGTGATCAGAAATGGGGACAGAAATGGAGGAATTTCAGACCAGTAAAATGAGAAAATGTTATCAGACCAGGATATGGTCTCTTCGCGCACAAAATAGCGCAGTTTTGAAATGATTAGCCCGTCGCTGTGGATAAAAGAGAACGGAAATGATTGTCGCCTATGAACGACATCGAGGCAGTAGTAATTTTTCCACTCCTGGTTTACAAGCGAAAGTTTTGTACTCATGGACAAACCAGTTTAAAGGCAACCTTCTCCCACTGTATCGCATTTCAAAGAGCAGTGTTTACATCTGCCGCTATGTCGAAACTAGAGCGGGCTGATTCCAATTAACCCTAGTAGGTGATTTTATCAGGTCAATCCATGGATGGTGGTTACGTTGTTGTCACTTTTGACCAGTCAATCCCGGGAAACTTTCCCAGAGCTGGTCGAACACATCTTAGCGATCATGATGTGTGGAGTTACGGAAAATCCAATGTTATCTGAAGAACAAGTAACAAGACCGGAAGCTTAAAGATATTGAATTTCACTTCCAGAATTGTCATTCTGACCAACTCACGGTACTGACATCGTATTTATCTTAAAAGTAAACTGTTTAAACTGAACAGCTCAATGCATAGTCAGACGGTTTGCATTTTTGTTGTTGTGGGGTTTTAGCTCCGTGTGTTTGACGAGATATGGGTCCTGGCTACTTTTAACACGGTTAAGTCAATTATTGTGCGCAGTACCTCTGATCTGCAGATCACTTCAGTACGATGGAAGAGAATCGAAAGCCTTTCAAAAGTAGGCAACTAATTCAGAGAAAAACTTTGGCAGCAGAGGTTATTTTGAAGTACACATATCCTTGACTGAAACTGCAGAGCAGAGTAGGTTGTTGTTTCATAAAAGTTTGTTAAACAGTCGGTGGATATGTTTCTTGCCAGCAGTTCGCTTGTTTCTTTTTCTGGTTCTCCTTGGAATTTATTTACTTCCATAAGGGAAATCACTCTACTGGAAACGTCACATGCCTCGTTAGGCATCCAATGTGGTGGGATACATCATTACAGCGAGAACTTTTTGGTCATATTCGGCTCTGTCGGTAATTTAAACTGAGACGCATATATGGATTAAGTCGTTACGATATGTCCGGTTTACCGCACGGATGAAAGAAAATGATTTTGTGCCTTCTTCATCAGAGAATATGTTTTATGAGACCCCTAATAAGAATATCATGGTGGCCCGGCGTTCAGTCATGTTTTATATCCTGAAGAAGTTTCAGTCTGTGACGCCTCTGAAGCTCCCCAGAAAATTCTCACTCAACATCAAGTCATCATCGGATTATTATGGAATGCGTCATTACTGCTGTCGCATCAACTTGGTCATTATGCCGAACATCTATTGGGAAATGGCGAGCAGCTTTGACGTACAAATGTATGGCAAACAGAAAGAAGCAATGAAGCTTTCGGATCATTAGCACTGTTTTAGTTGGAGTGCTGAAAAGCTGTCTCGTTTTATGGTTTATTTACCCATCCAGTTACAAGCAGCAAGAATCATTCTACCCTTAGTACTCATATTGATATTGATAGTGAACCATTATTCCGGTTTCTTACATTAATACCCAAGCAAAGTGTACCTGGGAGATGTACCACGCGGTTGCTGCTGAAATTTTCTTGCTAGGCCGCAAAAAACACACCTGTTATTAGCTACATGCACGACAGGGAGATAGCCTAGCCGGGGAGCTGCATTAATACCTTTTGAATAAAGCTCTCCAACACTGTGTAACGGGCAACTTGGGAGCATCAGGAGGTCATCAGGATTCACCGCCTTGCTGGTATTATGTACAACTATTTAGATCACCTCTGGTCACATTACAGTGAGACCCTGAAATGAAACAGGTAGCGCATAGTTACCCTAAGGTTACGGTGGGTTAAATCTTACTAGTGAACTCAATAATGGGTGTTAGTCTATTCGATGTGATCGGAATCCGGACTCGTGAGTTTGGGTTTGTATGTTCCTCTCATCCCGCCGGCGTTTATTTAGCTCATAGACGATATCGCCTAACTCTTAAGTGATAACTTAGTTCTCAGGTGGCTTTTCCGTCACCTATTTGGTCATTTGAGAATCTGAGGCGCGTTGTGGCACCGGGTACTTGCATCCGGTTGGCTCGAAGGGAAAGGAGTTTACTGCAAAGAGGTCCCCTCGTCTGAGGATGAGATGTATGTAATTCAGCTGCCAAGCCTAATGAACAGACCGACAACCAAGCGTCGCACACTAGCTGCCTATGATCCTGGTATCGACACAGTCACTTACTCAGAGGGAGATGCTGCCCAGAAGGAATACACTAGTACGGATGACGATTGGTTTCGCCCTTGTGGGGACCTGTCAAGTAGGCGCAGCTTTCAGTTTCCATCGACCTTAGGATCCACCTAAGTTTAAAATGCACGCAATTCGCAGAATACACTCGTCTGGTCTTAGAGGAAGACCCGTCGGAACTCGCTGTTAATCACACATTTATTCTTCAACAAATAAGCTCTCGGTTGAATGAATGTATTTCGCTGGTTGGGCTGCCGGTTTTTTTTTCTGCGCTTTATCTCTATGTTAGTACGCAGCCAATCAGTAACAAAGCAGGCAGCGCATTTATAATCATCTCTCACAAAAGTCCATGTTCCTGAACCGAAAATAGCAGCAGATATTGTAGGTTAGACGACTTCATTAAGGATATAAACAGCAATAAACACCTGCGAACAGAGAACTTTTTGGTGCTTCCCGTTAGCTAATTCATGATAAGACATAAATGTGTCAACATTGAGAACGATTAATCTTCAACTGGTTTACTTCGTACAGAAACCTGGCCGTTTTTAATCACGAAAGACAGTATGCTACGCCTGCACACAGACTGGAATAGTCCTGAGTGAATCAGATTACCGACAGTTAAGTGATAAATGTCAAGGTGCACTGAATTTCTGACATTATTTTGCACAAGAAATGTGATTAGCCATGGTTTTGTTAGTCGTAAGGCCACCTGAGTGCATGAAAAACATCGAATTCTGTGTTGGCGCCATAATCCTGTTAATACCACGAAACAAATTTCTCGCCGCTTTTGGAACATTTTCTCAGAGTTCTTCTTAAAAGCCGAAGTAAAACCAAAGGTAGAATGGAGAAAATTTCAAGCCTTTCAGAGATGGTTCAGTGAAGTATAATAAAGCAAAGATGGAATATCTAGTTGCAGCCTGATGATCTGGAATATCTGATCGATTTAGTTATTGGGTATCCGCGTTATTCCTTGAAATGCTCGAGCCACGAGAAAAAGAAATCTGAAACTCTTTTTAATAGAGTTAACCAACCAGTTCTTAGTCAGCTATCCAAACCACGCTCACTCAACCAACGCTCTCGTTTTTTGGTTAGTCAACGTCAGAAACGAAGAGTAGTAAAGCTGACTCCTGAATTTTATCAAATCTCACTAAAATTGGACACTTTCAGTGATATAAAAATTTAAACTGAATCATTTCGTAAGCAAGGTCAGAATATCTTAACGGTTTGTGGTCAACGTCCACACATGCAAACGTGGCTGTTCACCAACGATATACGTGGTTCTACCAGTGACCTTAATGTACAGTAAACTACCAATTTATTCAAGCTACTCAGAGACACCGTGGGCAGCATTTCGTCGCTTGTGGGTTGTCTTCATCACAGTTGGATTCCTCTAAATATTCCGTCATTTATGTTAAAGGAGACCAACCAATCTTGGTCGCCTGGTGCGCATCCTCCAAAACAGCTATTTGTCGTTATTACGTTCCGTCCCACATTTAGGGACTTGATTCACCCGAATTCTAGCGGCGGAAGTATAAAGACATGTCATGTTGCATGTTACAACAAACATATATTCATATACACAACCCAACCTTTCACATGCCCTCGATGTGCGAAAGAATGTCACTGTTGGGCATGACCTACGGTTCGCTCTTCGGATGGAGTGTGCTGAATATTCCCTTTTATGTTTAAGTCTGCCATCATATGGGCGCCTACCACACCAAATATCTTAGTTGGGAGCATCTTCCAACGTGTTTGATCCCCGTGCATCTGGATTTATACTCCTCATGCTCTGTACAGAAAACCCAATAAACATTGCGACGATGAATCATTCGAATAGCAAGCAGCTTCCTATTCCCCAGTTAGTTAAAAAAACTATACACTTTTCTGGGAAAGTGTGTCGAGTGAGACAGAGGCCATTTCAGCTCCACATAGCTCGGACCCACCACAGTTAAACAGAAGTTTCTTCATTTCAAATAAAAGAAAAACCGAAAATGTCGTTTTAGGATGGGTATTGGGTTTTCAAGGTCGGTAATTCTATCACCCAAAGTATCAACGAAATCACAAGCAGCTGCTACGTTAAAATGTGTATCAGCTAGTAGCAAAACTGAAATCAAGTGGGGTGCCTGTCATAGGTTCTATTCTACCCCGAATCAGCTCTCTATGGCAGTAACACTGAGGGATCATCATAACCACATCTGTCCGAGTTTTATCCAATCTATCTACCTCAAATGTAGTATGTCAGTTCACCTGTAGGTGTACAGACAACTACATTAACAGAATGGAACTAGTTCCCTCGATATGACCATCATTAGGCACTTTCGTTATACCCTGGCCAGATATCCACACAGTGCTATCGGCTAAGTGGAATCTAGTCTCATCAATTGCCAGATAGACACTCAAGAGAGTTCATCCCTGAGGCACATACGGTTAAATCTCTAGGATCCTACTAGTACGCAATGTAACTTACCGATCAACCATAAAAGGTTAACCTCATCCGCGGATGACGTGGTATTCATCAGTCCACATCATATCTAGATGTGGTATTGAAACTATCGGTCTTATAAAGCGATATGCTTACTTGTTGTTTGTCGAGATACATCTGACTAACAAACGCTGTCTACATTGTGTCCGCTGCTGACGACAGCAAATGAGAAGCTGAAATTCTGAAACTATTTTCCGCTCACCGTGCCAATTGAACATAAGTGTACAAGAAATAAGCTAAATCAAATAGCTTTGTAAAATCCTGGACTTAAGGAACAGCTACTACAATGTACCGGTTGTCCGTGGGTAGAATAAACAATAGTCTGTTTTGGGGCACAGAGATTACAATCTCTGATTAAGAATTGTGAGATGTTAACTCAGACAGTTGAGCTGAATAGCATTTTCTTCTTGTGATTAGTCTAGGGTAACAATGGACGACGCTGTTGCGTCGTCTCGGGACTAAGGCATTATTTATAAGTACAACCTACTAAAATTACGAGAAAGATGTTTAGAATACAAAGCAACAAATCGGTACCATACAGTTTGAATTATTTACCGTTGTGGGGTTTCATACCTTCTTGGTTATTAGTGCTCTTTCTACTTCACGGGATGAGTAGAAGAAGCAACTTTAATCATGGCTGTCAGCTACATAGTTTTTCACATATAAGACTTTTGCAAATAAAATGGGCAGTGAAATTATCCAGTCCATTTTTCAGAGACGAAACGTGAACAGTCAGATTTCTGATCGCTACATAGTCAGTCCTTCTTTGTGGTATTGTTGCAAAAGGGTCACTGAACTAATACTGATGGGAAAACGATGGTAAAAAGTCGAATTGAACTAACTGACTGCATCTTTCCAGCGAAAACGTTATTCAACACACACAACAAACGGGCAGTAGCATGGTCCTCAGCTTGGACTTGTAACAATCTCTTTCAAGGTTAGATTTAATGTCACTGGTGAGACACAGACAGACTATGTAAAATATATGACCATCGCGAAACTGGTGCCTTTCACGCTTGGGGGCAAGCAAGAGACATGATAACTTTTCAGGAAGGAAGCTGATCCACGCATTGTGAGTGAAGATGTTCTGGTCGGCGCTAAGCATCGAACAAATATTTGAGACTGCACGTTTTCTTGATTGATTGCGAAATCTTGTGCGTGATGGATTTCCATCGAATGACACTCAACTGGTCCGTTTAACTTTGCAACAATACGACCTAGGTTTTGGACTAGGACCTGTATTTGGCTACATCCAAGTAATGTTGGTGCGAAATGAAGGATAAAGTGCGAACGGATGGAATTTCAGGCAGCGACAGCACTCACGAAAAAACAGCATGGGATGTGGGAAACGGAAAGAAGTCCTAAGTGAGATATAATCACAGTACTGATTAGCCACTAGAGTCCAGCTGGTTAGTTTTCAACCACTCACCGGAAGGCCGATAGTTCGAAATAGCTGTACAGTGCTCCTCCGTGTTTCGACATAGGTCGGCTTTATTGGCAGGATAAAATATCTATTAAAAATCGTGAACTTGCTCTATATTTACGGCTAGCTGAATAACTGAAGAGCTGGCGGCTCAAACGAAGAGCAGCAGACGCTCATTGCGTGATAAGAAATCCGCAAAATCCGGCTGCATCATGTCATCACTGTTAGTTCACGTACGTGTGTGATCTGGGTTTCAGTAAGGTTGCATGAACGAAACCGTACTGGGATAACTGCGCATCGTATTAATTCCATGCTGCAATAAGAACTAAACGACCGCATTCTGGACGGAATAGATTTCAAACTTCCATGTTATCAAGAAGCCGTCTATTCGTGGAGTCTGAAGTTAGGTTACGCGGAAAATCCTACACAAAGTCTGAGTAACATCGAGGGGTTAAATTATACCTTGAAATGGTCTACCCCGTCCAGAAATTGCTGGGTAATAACCTTACTCAAGGAAGCAAATGCAACGAAACGCGTGAAATCGATAACACGTTTAATATCAGCTGCTTCGCCGAAGTTTATGGTTTTGTATGACTTGGCTTTAAATGCTCTGAGGACCATGCCGCCAAAACAAGTCGCAGTGTGCAGGACGAAAACATGTTGGCCCCATTGTTTAAACAGTTCAAAAGCCATAATTCAAAAATCCTGGACGAATAGATGTGATAGTGTTTGACATGCAGGCACCTTCTTGGGAGACAAGTTTATGTACCGTAGTAACACTGGACTAGCAAACAAAAAAATAAGCAACGGAGGCTAAGCCCACTTTGAAGCTTACTTAAGGGACGTTAAACTAGGTGGTTTGTTCAAAATGAAAATCAAGTAAATCCAACTGTGGAAGATTTTTTCAAGAATGAGAACACTAGACCGAGACTCTATTTGGACTCTATTTGAGACGAGATGGCTCAGCGGTTTGAGCGTGAGTTTACACTCAGGAAAGCCCATTTTTCAAGCCCGATCTCTGCTTCCCGACTTCTCCTGTCTGGGCTTGGGCAACTTGGTAGTATCCCAGCCCTCGTGCTTTCTTCGGGTGGCATGGAAGTTAGGCACCGAAAAGGTTCCATAGCTGAACTGAACTACAGTTTGGAAAAAGCCATCACGAGAGGGAAAGCATCGAAGATTCAATGGATTAAACAAAACGATCCACCTGAATCTTATTTGATGAGTGCGCCGCTGTGTTTGTTAGAGAGGCCCGATGTGAACTGGAGAAATAAGCATGAGGCAGTGGACCCCCCTGTACATGGATGATAATCCTTGTGGTGGAACGCTTACTCTCTCTCTAGACATCTTTCAGGTAACTCATCGGAAAAAAGTGTGCCGGCGACAAAGAAACATTCTGAAGATGATTGACCAATCGTACGACGCTGTAGACAGTTGTGAATGCTCCACCGGCGAGATGAAAATTATTGTGCTCAGTACACAAGATCCTACTAATGGCATTCTACAGCTCGAACAAGTTCAGAGGCTGGTAAAACTCGAGGCAGTTCGGCACAACAGGCTGTTCTGGATATCATGGTGAACCTATATAAACCAAAGTGCTTCGTTCTACGGTGAAAAGCGCAACCTGACAGTTCTCTAGAGAGTACCAAGCAATCACCACAGACAATATTTTGTGTTTTTGGAACCTATTTCTATGTTAAAGTCATCTCAGAGATAACAACCTCGCGGAAGATAGAGCTTTAGTCTGTTCCCTGGAAAAGGTCACATTCGGACAAAAATGCTACATTGGTTTTGGCACTTACCGTAGTCCCTGAATGGTCGACCGACGATGCCAATTAGGTATTTGGAGGGAGTTCAGACTTTGAACGCTCCCTGTCGTTTGACCTTTAATTGGTGTTGCACTGAAACCATTTTCATCTCTCGCTGCTGCCCCTAAATCAACAGATACGGCGCGGCATTTTGGACAGGAGTCTAGCGCGTTACCTGCAAGAGCGTTATGTGAGAACATTGACGGGACAGTGAGAAAACCGGTCGATTGCTGTTTGTTCGGTTGCGTCTTATTCTTCGCTGTTTCTTGCAAACTGAGCGTCTTTCTTCGGTAAACTGAAGTAGAAGGATGGGCTGTTTGCGAATTGAATCTTCTTTGTTCATTAGGTTTTTCACTTGTTTGTGATGATGTTACACTATGTGATGGGTAATTTTCGATTGTTATAGAGGAGCACAGTGATGAAGGTTTAAGATGACTATCGGCGGAGATCGAGCCAATTTCCTGACTACAAACTGATTCTGAAAGGGTTGAATGTATTGTGTCGTGCATTTTCATTTGGGTTCTCACCCAGTTTTCACATCTATCAATAAAGTTCCGAAAAACCGGGAGGCTTATACGACGTTTCCTCTTCTCAGTTTTTGGAGTGGCAGAACTGGATTCTGTGGGACTTGTTGGAGGACTAACAGCAGAAGGTTCTGAGAAAGATGCCGTAAGCCAACGGGAATACGGGGCAGAATTTGAAGATTCAGAACTTAAACCTATGGACGATTCTTCGGAATGATTGGTGCCACTCCCTGTCAGTGGGAATACATCAGGCCGGCAACATGTCAGGGGATATAGTGGGTCATGGCGAATATCTGAATATGGAATAGGTAAATTCCCAGATGTTCCTGAGCCATTACAAGCATTGAATTCATCTTGCCGGATAACTGAAAACCTCCGGAAAAGCTCGGTTAGCGAGAATCTTGAATTAAACAATCCAGGTTTTCGTAAGTGGACGTCTTCCATTCTGTTATGTTCCCGTATACAGGTTTGCATCACTATTTTGGACGTTGAATCGGATGAAACATTTGGTGAACTTTGCAAGTTGGAATAGTCAGTTATGTACAGAACAGGAGTTGAATGTTTCTCTTTGACTTTCTTGATATCGTGATTCGGAAGGTCAGAATATGATAAGCAAGGTTCGCTTGAGAAATAGGTTTGAACAGAACCAGTGGATTCGTTTGCTCTATTTACAGAAACGATATTCAAGTGTGCATCCTGAAAGGCACAGGAATTAAACCTATTCTCCGTCGGTAAGTATGGCAACGAAGAGCTCCTTGTGGTTTTCTCTCCAAAAAATTCTACAAGCGAACCCAAAGATGGACTTTTAGGTGGAGGAATATTATCCGGTACAACTGACGAAGTGCGAGCCGTTGTGGAAGGAGTCCGAGTGTAACGAATCCAATTTCCGGAAGAGTGCTGTTCTCGTTCTGTTGTCGATTCCGCTGAGAAAGTATGAAAACGAGGAAGGTTGAAAAAGCCTTCCGCGTTAGATTCAGCACTAATGGGGGCATTGTTACCGGTGACTTCCACGTCATTGTTAGCTTCCACTATTACAACTGGTACAACATTCGTGTTTCCGTCAGTTATCATTTTGGTGCAAATCACCCAGAGGAATTGCCGATTCTCCTGTTGGGAAAAATCACGCTGTGGCAACTTCCGTCGATCATTCACCCGGTTCGCCTCTGTTCAGTTCCACCGGTCTGGATTTTTACAAGGGAGGACAACCACAACCGTATTTGGCCGAAATTAATCCGGTTCCACGTCATTGTTAGCTTCCACTATTACAACTGGTACAACATTCGTGTTTCCGTCAGTTATCATTTTGGTGCAAATCACCCAGAGGAATTGCCGATTCTCCTGTTGGGAAAAATCACGCTGTGGCAACTTCCGTCGATCATTCACCCGGTTCGCCTCTGTTCAGTTCCACCGGTCTGGATTTTTACAAGGGAGGACAACCACAACCGTATTTGGCCGAAATTCCGTAATCCGGTTTGTCCACTGACGGAAACAACATGGCAAATTCTCATTGGTCCGCTGGCATACGTTGCTGATAACGTCAGGTCAGTAGTTAAAAAGTTAAATAGATTTTCTATAGAGGAAAATGTTGGCAGCTCAGGTAGCGTAGATGGTCGTTGGCTTGTTCGCGGAACTGGGCTATTTGATTGCGAACGTTTCAATATCAATCGTTATGACATCATCATCTGGAAGCATGGTACTCCACGGCAGATTCGATCAACCGGTTAACTGGATCTGATCCAATTTGCGCACCTATTCGTGCAAAAGACCAACATCTCAACCGGAACACCCAAGGAGGACCGAATACTGGATTCACAAACAAAGAGATATGAAACTCCATGGAATCAAATCAATAAAGCTCACAAACTGGAACTCGGAAGGACGAAGGTCACTCCAGCATCGACCAGCTTGCGACGGCAGGGGATACCAAGCTCAAAGGTCACATGGGCATCGGCGAATGAGGGCAGAGGATGAGAGAGCAACCAATGGAACCGCCCGACCGAACAACTAATCATGATCCATGTCGTCCCCAGCTAGCGGCACGTATATTAGCTCACGCGTGACACTAATCAACGCACAACCACCAACCCACCGCTACGCATCACTACCCTCCCCAATAACGCACTGACGACGTTACCGCGATTGGTGATGAGACGTTTGCAATCCAATATCCCAGCTCAGCGAACAAGCCCACCACCAGTTAAGTAAAAATTCTGGGTGTTGAGCAGTGAGGCCATGAAAATCAACAGGATTCCGAAGACGGTGACGTCTGCGAATCTGACAAATTTTGCCATATCCTCTCTGATTTTGATGCATCAAGGTTAACAGGAGTCGAATGATAAATGTTTTCCGAAATTCAAAATAGTGATTCGTGTGAGCAAACGGTGTACTCTTTCGACCTCCCACTGCACAATATCTTTGAGCTGAGAATTATTTAACGGAGTGGAAACTCTAACGGGTGCCAATTTTTCTCAACAGCTTCAATGTTACGCGAGGGTTTCTAAAAAAATTCCAGACTGTGCCGCTTGGTTTCACGTCATCAGTTCAATGTTCGTCACTCTTCGAGCAGATTACTCCCATCGAAACTGGAACAATTCATAGCCTAACACGATTGCCCACTAGATTGCCTTCTTGTACCACGCTGGTTCAAATCCTCCCACCCCCTTCCTACTAATATCAACAGCTCCGATTGCAAAATGCGCGGTAACCCTAGCAAGATTGAGTGTAGACAAGCAACAGGCGTAGTTAGCGTGACAGCTTGATGGAACAAGATTTAAAGGCAATAACTTGATAATCAAATTTCAAAATGAAATCGGATATCCTTTGTTCATATTTCTGCTGAGATGAGCTAAAAGCTTGCGTTACCAAAACTTAAAACAAATGAAGAATTTGACCGTTAACGAAACAATTCACGATTTTTGATCAGGATTCCGTGATTGACATCACGAATAAAACCATGTTGGTGAAAAATAGGCTGACTGCAGAGGAACAGCGTGACCCGTCCATGAAAAGTTGTGCAAGGAGACTATTACTTACTGTCTCATTAATGATAACTAGCGCAATGAAGTGGAACGGTTTTTTTAAAGTTAGGTAAAACACATCTATGGACAACAAAGTTCCCAAATTTGCACGCAACCAGTCGATTTCAAGGAAGGAAAATAGTGATCTAAAAACCAGTGCAGATGTCGCTTGGTAAAGTGTACCTAATTCGGGTAAATTCAACGTCGTGAAATGTGTACGATGAATAGTTTCTTGTCAGACATAAGATGAATTGTGATTTGTTCGTAGTCTACACCGAATAATTATTAACACGGTAGTATACGGAAGCCTCAAAGAAGTAGTCGGTGAGGAAACTTAAAAGCACACGAAAAGGTAGAATAATGACACCCTGTACTTTTACAAGTGGTGGAACGAATTGAAAATTACGCTAGCTAGCTAGTTAAGAACCCATGGAATCAATCCAGTTTGACAGAGAGGAAAACGGTTTTTGGGTATGGATTTCCAGAACAACTATGATGTGGTAAGAATCATATCGAAGTCGTTATTGAAACAGTGAAAGCTAGTTCGAAAGTGGCAAGTGGTATATCACAACAGCTTGTTTTAATATAGGTTTCTGTAAAATCCTAAAATTATTTTCAAATCATTTCCTGTTGAGCGTTCGGCTTAACTCTCTCCCAGTCAGGACACCGTCCTATGATATCAGTTTTTCTGAGCCACAAACAGATGACAAATGACCAGATAAACAAACAGACTTGAAAGTCTCACTTTTTAAGATTCATTGGCGCAAAACCTGGATGATTCAGTTCGTCAGCAGTTGGTACGTCATGCTTGTCAGTTGTTTTAATGTAGTGGCACCTGATAAAAATCATGCTATCCTCTTCAGAAATCGAAAATGGTAGCATAAGGTTGCAGTGGATAAGTAGTCTCACGGCTGCATCATTTGTCCAAAGCTAGCTGAGATTAATCACGTGTTGCTGAGTGGCGAGGAATCGCCAATATAGATCCAATCACAAAATCCTTTCTCCAGGTGATTAACCCAAATTCAGTCTTGCTGATTACAGGTGTTAGTGGATGAAAATTTCCAAGGGGCTTTTAATTCACACTAAAAGGCCGCATTACTCCGGATGATACTTATCACTATCCTCCAGCCTCTATTTAAAAGAATGGTTAACATCTCGCTCAAACTACAAGAGAAATAGCTTCTTCAAATTCGTACACGGAGTCGCGGAAGCGACATTTTGAAAATACGCGCCGCCACTTCACCTGCTGTATTCGGAGGATTGTAGAAAAAATGTTCCGCTCCTCGTAGAGCGATATATCTGACCTTTCCAGTGCAACTCAAGAGACTTTGTCCCAACCTCAGTCGTATTCTGTTAAACGCTTTATCATTTCTCTATACGGTCTAGGGGAACGCCCAGGGCAAACGCAAGTATATTTTGACCAAGGGATTCGCGCTACTTTAAATCCTGTGAGTAATAACGGAGCAAAGCGCATAAAGGTCCAGTTGGAAAGTGCTTAAGACTGCTACTTTGGTTTAGCCATGATTTGCTACTGCAGCGACCTGGCTTAACAGTGGAATCTACCTTGCTGTATGTCAATCACTTTTGTTTCACCTATATTTTTTCAGAGACAAGTTTAAAGGCTATCCCTCAGAACCTCAAATAAATAGTGTCCAACTTATCAACATTTCTAGTGGCCTCATCAGTCCGGGTTGCTGTTCTTTTCAAACCCGACGCCTATTCGTGAAGGTGAAGGTATTTCTGATTGATTATGACAGGCTGGAATTTGGTTCAGTTACACCTCTTGTATACACACACAGTAATTGTACGTAGTTTGGAAGTTAACAAGACGAACGGGCCAAGGCTATCACAGGTGGCCGGTAATAACGATCAGTATCGAAAATAATCACTGTAAATGTCACTGATAGTAATAACAATGGATGAATTCCCTTTTCATTCAATTTTTTGTGACTGTGGGTTTCTATACCATTTGGTGCCAGAAGAACTCTGGGGATTCATGGCTTGGCTGACGTGCACTGCTGGAACCTCAGTCGTTCTAACGATTTTTGACTCTGCTTGGTTTACTGGTTGAGACACTACATATTGGAAGAATGAGATGATATGGTTGTGGCCTGTAGCTAGCTCATATGCCCGAACGGGATAATTTATGATGGATGTAGACAAGAAATTTCAATTGGAGCTACTCTTATCCTCAACAACTCAGGTGATTCAGTTGAGTCTCTCGTGAAAACCAAAATGATTCGCAAATGAGTGTATTTCTCTAAAACAGTGCAATTTGGGTTCAGGTAAAATCATAAAGTTGACGGAAACTCGGGGACTGCGCCTACCTGCTGAGCCCCAAGAAGGGCGAAACCGGTCGTGGGCTGTCGAAGAGTTTTCAGCAACCTTGTGAGTAGTTCCCTTTATGAAAACTCAGGTTGATATTGTTCTTTTCACTGCTTCGACTTCTGTATGCGAGCGGAAATCTAACCGGCAACTTGTAGATATCATCTGGTGTACAGTCACTGCGAAACAGCATTTCAGGTCAGACTGTCTCACAAAAAAACAACTCTAAAATAAAACCAGAAGATGAATCAAGTTTTCCCATGCTTTTTTAAAAAAACATTCATCAAACTTCCCCACTACAGTGAAATTTTTGATGGCCTCTGAGTTATAGCTATCGCAGATACGACGGAACCGATGTGAGTGAGCAACTCAATGATGGCGGGGACTGCGTTTCAAATAGTTGACATTACTGGTATTCTGACTGATAAACATGTCCGAGCAAATCTGTGTAGGCTGATGTATCGTCTGAAATCAGAGTAGACACGGGTGCTGAAAGAATGCAAAAGGAAGCTGGAGCAGAAATGAAGTGGGCTTTTTCAGGTTTATCAGCATCTCGTTTAAAAACAAGACTGTTTGACTTGTCATCGAGTTCGACATAAGGTGCAGTTTCGTTCTTTCCCATAGTGAACAACATTAAGACTCACTGAGCTTGTTGAGCAAGTGGCTAAGGGGTATATTATCCAGAAACCTTATAACCGCCGTCGTGGAATAGCAGCGAAATCGTTTAGTCCCTACGCATGTATCACGCCAAGTTCCAGAATTCATCTCAAGGTCATGGGTACCGAACAGCTAAGTGAAAACAACCCACCCCTTTAAAAGTGATTCACTTCAGTTTGAATACAGTGTAACTGCCTTGATTTGCCTTGATTTTACACCATTAGAATCGTCTGTTTTAAGGATGTAGCTTTCTGTTGACTGAGAAACCCAACTGACCACGCTAACTGTTCGCGTCTTGTCACTTGGGAGAAACATAGAAAGGGTGATCCTAATATATAGAGAGATACTAGAGACGCATTGACTGACGTTCATATTATTTGGCGTTGGAAGTCAATTGGATGATAGTGACAAATGCGTGTAAAAGTTGCAGCTTGGAAAATGCATGCTGAAATCACAGGTACGACCGAACCTTATCAGGCAAGCACAGAACATCTACAAAGAGATCATAATATTTCCCAGATAGCAAAACTGGTAGATGATCTATCAGCGGCTATCGCAAATGAGGTAAGAGTGCAGACGACACTGCACCTGAACTTTGTAGACCCACCACGGGTTCCAGTTTATACCAGATGAAACTACGGTTATATCTGCATACAGACTTGTCATAATAGCCCCATTGTGTTGTCCGTCTCATCCGGCATCAGCGCTCAACTGGAGCAGTTATGTCAAGTTATGAAGAATTGGAGTTCCTCAATGGAATAATCTGTGCTGGAAGGTAAAGCCGACTAAAACTCTAAGTGAATTTTTTTTGTAGTTTGTTTGATGCAGTAATTAACACTTGGCTCCCCGCAAAGCTTGTTCTGTAAAAAGGTGGACAACACATCGTAGATGAAAAGCTCGTAAAAAGTCGATCAGGTGTTCTACGAGATGATACTTATTTCCAAGCCATTTTAACTGACGCTTCGATATACCTGCTCTTTGGTGACACCCGTTTGTGGGAAAGCCATATGGTTCGGCGAAAATGTATGTCTGCTAAGGACGTACAGTAGTGTTTAGAAAACGGCCTTTGCACCCACATGAGTTGGTATGGTTTGTCAGGCAAATACACATAAATAATACAAGCGTTTGAATGAGGGGTAAATTCCATTGCAAACAGCCAGTGGCGCCTGCCAATAAACTCGTTCTGCAAACAGGAGATTCGTTACGGGTCCAGTGCTAGAGACATCTACTGATAATTTTTCAACAAAGAAATGCAACATATGTACGTGCTAAATTGTCGCACAGACATATTCGTGGCATGGGAGTATTTTATGCAATTAGATATACCATACAACCCGAGAAAGCATGAGCTAGGAGCAACATATGGACTATAACGTAATTACTACAACAGTAATGCTTACTAGCATAGACCTCTAAAAGACCTTTTTCTCGAGTTCTGTTGTTTCGACCATTCTGTGAATCAGCGAACAAGACTCCATGCCCACCACTGCTACACACTATTTCAATTTAGATTTCAATTCAGATGATATGAGATGACCGAAACGAATCTGACTAGTACTGGAAATTTCAGGATAGGAATAACTGGCATATGCACAAAGCCAAAAATTTACTAGAAAATACGGTCAATAGGTTCTCGAGTGTCATGGAGATTGTGATTTGAAATCTTGGAGCGTTTAGCAGAAGCTATCAGAAGCTATCCAATTAGACAATCCGACAAATTATTCGACAAGATGTTGCTTCATATCATTTTACGAGCGGGTAATTTGACTTTACACGCCTTTCAATGGTTGGACGCGGTACACTTTCCCACTAGATCCATAAGCTGAAAACATTCCTCATTTGTACTCATTAATGAACAAATGTTTCATCAGTTTTCTGTAACACATCCTAACCTGTTCCGTCGGAAATCAGTGTCGTAAATTATGAACAACACATGTCCACAGGCAAGCAAAGTCCCGCTACTGTATGTTCTGTTTAGGCTATTGATTTTCATGCGCACTTGTTTTCTATTGGCACCAAAGTTTTTGATATTATTTGTCACATTTATTTGGGAAACTCCGTCAGTTGGAAGAAATTACTTTTTGATTCAGTTCACATGTCCCGTTCGGATACGATGTGGTATGCTATCCAGTCACTCAACTGGCGCAAACTGTCACAACTAAATGTTTATCTGTCTGAAGAGGTAACATGATGTATAGTAAGTAAATCACATGTGAGCAACCTGATCGTCCAGAGAGCGGACACTGCCAAAATACACTACGTGATGAACCGACAGGTGTGGTGGCTCATTCACGCACATAGGACAACATGGCTGCTGGTGATCGATGGGCGAAAGTATCAGGCTTTTCACGGTCCGTTGGTTTCATTTATACTCCCGATGAATGGTGCAGTGTAAAGCATTTCAGTAGCCTAAACTGCTGGTAAGAGTTTTCTGAACTTCAGTTAAAACGCAACGATTAGTCCGTTCTGATAGAACAGGGAAAGGAGCAAATCTTCCCCTCTGAGGGTGCAATACGACTACCTGTTCTTCACAAACCATACACGGATTCTGAATGCATGGTTGGTATTGAACAGACTGCTATTAAGTTAGGTTATTCCACACGTACGTAAACACCTCAAGAACCTGAAAGTTCTACGACAGAAAAGAGAGTATTAGGATTTCACATTAACGTGGATAGATAACCGGAAAACTTTAGTCAGGATGTCGTTACACAGATCCTTCAGAATGAGAGATGATGTCCTAGATGAGGCGGATACCCCTCTCTAACCAATAATGTGGGTCATACTTGACCTAACCATGCCGATTTTAGAACAATCCAGGTTGCAGTTCGAAATATGCAGCAGCTATACGTGTTGTCCTGATTTATGCACTGGACGTAGTTGGATGTGGTGACCTTATTCCATATTTTTCCCTTGGTCAATTTTACTGCCGTTGACATGAATACCACCGCCGGATAGGACAAAGGTGGACTGGAGCACAAATGAGAAACAACTGACGTAGATGTCCGGGAGAACACTTAACGCAAGCAAAGTTTCTAATTGACTGATTATATATTGTCGATCTTCTCTAATTTCAATCAAAACACAGTGATAGCATGAACAGCCTGATCAACTGGTTGGCTGACTGACGTGATTGACTGACTGGCTGATCGATCGATCGATCAACCGATAGATCCGTCACAAGTATTCAGGGAACTATAGGACGACCCATCATCCAGTTGACTAGAAGAAAGATAGCCATTGATATCACCATAAAAATAGGATACCAGTAGCGGCCTCCTTGGAGACGGAAAGCGTTTCAGACGAGGAGAAAACAGTGCGAAACTACCGTTAAAGGTGGTTACTTCTTTATAGACTGCTGATTTGAAGAAATATGTGACCTTTACATCCAGTGTGTCAGCACGGCTTACCATTAGCATATAATTAGTATATGCTAATATGCACTGCAAGCTCGCGCGAAATTTATTTTCATCGGCTGCCGACTCCGTACGGCCTTAGCACTGAGCAGGCACGTATAAGTAGGTGACCAGCAGACAACGTCTACTGCAAAGCCATGTGATCGAACAAGTCAATCGATCGTCGATTTTCCGAAGTCACACCACCAGTCTGGGTGGTATATAGTTCACATGAATCATTTTGCGTTCGGTTATGCGTGCACTGAAACACATGTAAAAACAATGTGTTTCCAATGAGGAAATCGACCAGAAGCTGTGTCGCTTCGAATTCTATCCTGTGACGTGCATGCGGCTCGAAATCTTTTGATGTTCACAACCTACAATATTTGTGACAAATTCCTCGTAAATGTATTTCTGTCAAAATTTATGTAGCTGCATCTCCTAAGCCGGTCTCGGAAAGCTACAGTTTTCGCCAAATCTCCTGTACTGGTGACAACACACCTCGCATTTATCTATGAAGCCAAACGTGGAGGCAAAGAAACGACCTGTAGTACAGATTTTAGAAGTGTCGTGCACATAACTTTTAAAAATTTAGGCGAAATGTTGGATTTCATAGAAAAGTCTGGAGTATTATTATCTGCTGGAGGCGTCGCTTGTCATCCGACCATACTATGTGTTTAAGTTTCCAAACTCATTTTTCGGGTTATTTTGCTTAGGCCCATTCTGACAACAGACAATGTATGAAGGCAAACGTGATCCAGTACAACCTAGATGTTACCTGAAAATTTGCTATGGCTGACTACCAATGTCATCGGACGAGGAGACTGCATGATGAGCAGGGCTTGGCAAAACGTAATCTCCATCAACAATTGTTACCCGAATGATTGACATCCACGCTGTGCGTCCATGAAAAAGAAAATTTTTCGCCTCCCAAGATGACTCGCATAGAGCGGTCATATGCCACCATCTGTTTAGACATTGACTGTGGTTCGAAACCAGACCAGCCGCGGTGGTGTGGAAAATCATTTGCCACGACGGGATCAATGGCAAACCCACCCTAAATGTTGGCCATACATGATCTTCCGAAGGGACGCTGTTGGCAAGCTGATTACATTTTGTTCCCAATCTCCTTTGGAGGGATAGGAATGAGTTTATTGATCACGGTATAATGTTCCTAGCCACTATAGTCGAAATAACAAAATAACAAAGCAAAGTTGCTGCTCAGTTAGGAAGTATATCTGTTCCCTCTGATTGGCCACCACTCCGTTAGCGTTCCTCGTGTAAACCGAACACAGGATTAGTCGAACAGGCAGTTTTAATATAAGAAACGTCCTGGGATAGTGAGTCCTTGCTTTACATTGACGCGCTATATTCGATTACTCTTTGAGGTTCTTAAATATTTTTTGGTGTCAAACAGCTCTGTTTGATATAGGAGACGATAAATAGAAGTTTAGAGGCATGTTTTTCCAACCTGAGGCCTTTTGTGTCTAACACTGTACATTTTCTAGTCTTAATACTGACTGTTGTGTTGTAGAGCGATTAAGATGCCAGAAACCCTATGAAAATAGCTGTGTTCAAGATGCTGTTGGGGGGAGGGAATGTAAATTGAACATACAGGCATCAAAATGCAAAGGTTAACAAACGAAATGTTCTAGGATTTTATCTTCGCTCCAACGAGAACTATAGGTCTCGAACCTCGAATTCACTCACTTAATTCAAATACAGCTGATGATTTTAAGGCCAATGACGACTCAGACTGTCTTCGTTTTAGGTGGAGGTTAGTGCCGTAGAAAAGACGAGTGATTTTCTGATGTAGCTTACTCCATCCAGCGGCTGAGTTAGTCAAGCTGATCTGGCTATTGGCTTAAATTCACGCTGTCTTCTTCAGAGGAGGACAGGATAAAAGTAAGCCTTGCGTCTAGAACTTACCCGTAAGTTGATTATATAGGTTTGGTTAGGTCTCAAAGACGCAGGGTATTAGATACGATGACTCTTTTCCTCGCCGTTATTTTTATTCGTTTTTGTCACCAAAACACGATGGCAATTAGAACCCCAAATAATTTAAAACAGGCTACGAGACAAGTCAATATCTGCTGAGCGTTTAGTGACCATAGTTCTAGACATCGGGCGACCAGTGTATTCGGCGTTTTTATTGGTTCTTAGATGATACACTTTGTCACCTAGCCACAAAGGAACAATGTATCAATGCCACCGCAGACTAGTCACGTTCATTGTTTCAGTCTCACTCCGAAAAAGCTGAGCTATCGGCATCCGGTTTCTTGACTACCAAATACAGGTAGACAGATATCTGGTTCATTGGAAAATCTAGCTGTCAGACACCGTACAAAACAATCGAAACAGTAGTCATATGTGGTGTTCAGTACTTGGTCGCCAGCTAAAATATGGCACCGGAAGGGCAAAAACGTTTATTTTTCGTCAGAATTACCGGTAGCAGCCTAGCAAGGGACGATGCGGTATTCTTCACTGTAAACCCAGAAGCCAAATAGTTTGTTTGAAAATGAATAACTCTCACAGGTGTTCGTCCCAAACGGATGAATTACCCCAAAATATGGTAAGCTCGGTGTTGATTTCAGGAGGCACTTACTAATTATGAAGGCCTACTCAACCGTGCGCAATTATGTGTCCCAGCAGCCAGTGATAAAGAAATCACTAACAATTTATCGCAGAGTAATTTAGTTCGAGACCATTAATTATGAATGGTTTTCCGTTAACCTGAATAATCAGGACCAGTAGTTAGTTGGTCCGATTGACGGGTACTCTTAATGGTAATGAGGTGCAGTCTATCATTTTTCAGAAAAATTTCTTCAATTTTTTGTTTCACACTTGTTTCACTTGTTCTCACTGTCACTCGGACCTTTCATCTTCTTTCGGCAACTGGTCAAATGGATGCCAAAGTAATGCGCATTGTGAGTTAGATGAAGTTATGAAAAGAAGGTAAGAATATTCGGAAACTAGTCGAGCCGATATTAACTAAATGGTACACGTCGTTCGCGTACCACTGTTCCAGCAAACTGGGTGCTTACACTCGATGGTTGATCACCTCACCTCAACACACCATCTTTCACACGAGACTTTGCGGTCACACGAGTACAGTAATCTTCTCCACTACTTGGAGGTTTCAAACTAGATGAAAACCCCATGCTGTTGTGGACTGTGTAGCACCGCAGGCTTCTGTCGGAAGAACCCTAGTACATGGCTAATCCTCCGGAGGGAACTATTCTTTCTTGTTTGCCCAGATATACAAACCTACAGGTCTTTACAGCGTTTTAGATCACAGTAAACGCTGATGCGCAAAGCTGAACAAATATGGAGTTTGTAAACTTCCGTAGGTTCTGAATGTGGAATGCATGAGAAAGTGATCCAACTGGAACTAGTCCATTTGTAATGAACAGAAAGGTTTTCATAATTCACAACAAGTCACCAGGATAAATGCATGTTTATCTTTAAACCTATGACACAAGTGTTAGATTACTCGTCATGACTTATGATAGCGTTTCTGGGTCCAAGTTGGTCACAGTCCCGCTTTCGAAACATGAATAGGAAAGAGCCTCCTGAAGAAGATTTCATCAAAATGCAATATAACTGCCTCTTTGTTTACTGCTATCAAGTACTCGAAAGTAATAGTGAGTTCACCACCAGCTTTAACCACTAAGTATCCACAGCCTACTTTTAATTTCTAGTTGGCAATAAAAATTGCGCCTTGTCAGCTGTGTAAGTGGCGTGTGAAATGCGAATCTTTATTTTAAAAAATACGCAAAACCTAGATGAAACAACCAAGCAACCAAAGACATCCCTCTGTTTATTACTTACGCGCTAGTGCTGCCGTCGTCACTTGTCTTCCTTTCCGGTGACTGCGGACAACAGAGTTTGCTAGAAGAACCACATCGAAGACTGTTCTGATTAGCGTCGTCTCTCATAAACATTTTTTTGTTTATATACAGGCCAGGTTTTGTGAGTGGTGCTCGGGATTTTGAAATGCAATACCACCAGGAGATAATAGGCTTTTCACGGACAAGTGGCAATGTGAGATTCTCAATCCCGGATTGGTAACTTGAAGCAATTCAACAGGATTTCCGAGAAGCAGATAAAACATACGTCGAATGCTTGTATATTTGCTTGGGTAATAGAATGCCGCCGGCAAATCGAAATCAGGCTGACGTTTTCGAGACCAGCTGAAAATGGAGAAAGAAGACGGTCATTAAAAATGAAGGTTTGTATCTACGTAATCATCGTTTTCCAGATGTTGCCAGAGAGATTGATAACCAATGGGATTGTTGTACGATGCTTTTGTCCAAAGATAGTGATACTCGAACTAAGGGATAGTAATTCTGACACTTCTAACGATCAGTATACTTACGTGGAACATCATGCAACGTTGAAGTCAGTCACGAGAAGACCTGAGTGGCAAATGGTCCTCGTCAACAAAACAGCTTCGTGGCAGTTGAGTTCGCATGTTTTATCTGGTGTGCTGACCTCTATGTTCAAGGTTACCGGCTTAAGATGACCGGGACTGTGTACATGAGTCTAGGTGTTTGTGTGTGAGGGCGAAATTGTTCTGGAATGAGTAATTACGTAATAACTGTGCCAACTACTACGTGATGTAAGCCCTACTATAGCTGTGGTTAACACAGGCTGGGTACGCATAGACCTCAAGTGCCTCAGCAAAAATCCTGAAACTAAACCTGCGGATGCGCACTGGTTCAACCTGCGGCCCTTCGCAATGATGTGTCACAAAACGGCCAAGACTTTTTATTTCAGTTGTTTCGAGTATCGATAATGGTGTGACGCTTGTGTTCCATGGTCACACTTGATGCGGTTGTTTGCCCGAAATATCAGTCGGTGAGTTGTGTGGATATGATGTGATTAACATAGTCAAGCACTTGGGGATTTTCAGGTTATGGGAATTTACCGCGTTGAAGGCGTTTCATTCTTAATATGAAACATGTCAAAATTAACCAGTTGTAAGGAACTGATTCAGGTTTGGTATTTTGGCATCTTCTTTTGACGGAAACCCAGAATCACGCCTACATAATGTGCCTCATCATCATCGTCACCATCATCATGATCACAGTCATCAGTGACAACAACATCACTGATGACACTGATGCTTCAGCGCGGTACCGGATCTGAATTTCTCGGGATTCTTTCACAGACTTTCTCAAAAACGAATCACGCAGAAGCGACTAGTAAAGGGCATCAAGTCACGCAGAATCGCTTCTGTTGACAAGTTCGAAACAATACTCAAACTAGTATACTAAATGCACCGGCCTTCAGAGTTGCGTAGCCGAATCCTGGAAAAGCCCAATAGGCATTCAGTTCAACTGCAGCACTTGCGTTCTGTATCCTTGTTTTCGACAGACAACACAGTCACCGCAGCTTACGAGCAACAGGCGCTTATTGTTCTGCTTGATTCACTACGTGGACATAAAAACCAGTTAATCAAACCGGCTTTAAAACAAACCGGCTTTAAAAACAAACTTGGTTATTAAAGTCGGATGCACAAAATCCGAAGCTGATCGTCGTGCATGAGGAACAAAACGGACGATCCTAGTGCTAGGACTTGCGGACAGAGTATTCAAGTTTCGGTGGTATAGTGAAAGTTCTCGCTCACCTACCTGGTTGTATGCAACTAGTAGGGTGACCCGGTTTGTGACGCCACTCGACGGGTGATGTGGGATGAGGGTATTGTCAGTTGTACGTAGGCTGGGATACTGCCAGGACACTCACACCCACACAGTCTTCGGCTCAGAAGTCTGATCGCTAGGCAAATGCATTTGGTGCAAAATGTCAGTGCATTATCATTTTCATAGGACACTTTGCCACCCGTGTTACAAGCTCTCACGTAAAGGGTCGGGAGACTGTGATAATCAGACATCTAACACTTAAGCAGCCTGGTATCAGACTCTGAGTACTGTACAGACAACACCCAGTATAGCTCAGTGAGCCTCGAAGCACACAAACTGTCATATCACGGTAAAATCTAGTCTCTTCGCGACGAGCTCCAAGAGGTGCGAAGCCAGCAATGAGTTATCGAAGGTTTGCAGAAAGCTTATGAATAGTACGTTGTGCCAAGATAAAAGGTTGTTTACTTCATCTCTTCCAACTTACATGGTGTCGATTGAGAAAACAGAGAGAATATTGTCCTTGGAAAACACAAGGTTGAAAGGTCGGGTTGCCAACAGCTGAGTTTTTGGGATACTTTGAAGTAGCATGTCATTTCGCGCTCCAGGGTCACATCGGGCGATCAAACAAGTCACTCAAGTGGTCAAAACGTCGGCGATTTCCACTCTATTCAGAAGGATAATCGGAAATTGCTAGGAACGTTGTTGTGTCTTGACCGCACAACTTTGGTAAAAACTAATATCTATGACATCCAAAAGGCTGGAGATTTTCGTAAGGCAAATAGAATTTCTCTCAAGCACTGACGAGCTCTTTAGTTTCCAGTGCAAATAATAGGCGTGATTCAGGTCTATTTTTACTACCACAATTAAAGACCAAGATCACGTTAAATCACCCAAGAGTAGGAGTACCAGTTCTTTTTGCGGTCATCAAATTGTCAAGTTGTTATCACTCACTGCGCAAACCTACTTGTGTAACTCCTGTGTGAATATGGTACCATGAAAAATTGTGAGCGAGATAACCTAGTTCACATACGTTAGGTGTACTGATAGTGCTCACATGATGAAGATTAGAATGCAGCGCAGATGTTGGGTGGAAACTGGTTCAAAACATACGAAGAATAACGCTTTATCAGTTCACTGTTCCAATATCTGCTCAACTGGTTTATTAGACAGGTTTTGCACAGTTAACGATAAACTGATTTTCGCTTACACTACCTGGAAGCAGCTGTGAACAGACTTGCGAATCTTCATTGAGGTAACCATCAGAGGTACTGTACATTTTTCAGAAAATACCCTCATTTGCACACAAAGTGGGTTTTGACGGAAGACTCAAGTGAATCCAGCTGAATCTCCCGTTTCTTGGTTGTCCACTTCACCGAGCAGGACAGTACACTTTACAGTAATCGTCCATATTCTTTGCTGGAATGTTGCATGCACCACGGAAATAAAAAGCGATGTACTTCACGTCTCTTAACCAAAAAAACAAGGTCCAATATGGCAAATGGAAGCTGGAAGACGAACATTCTCCGCCATTCTGCTTTAATGCAGGCTTTTGACTGTTTCAAAAAAATTTCGGTGACTCTGAAACTTTGGTCTACTTAGGTTATGAAATTACTGTATTTTGGCATGCATTAACTTCTCCGGGGTGGTTCTTAGGAGCAGCGCTGCCTGTTGATTAAAAACGTCCATGTTAGCAGTGCACGTTCCATGCGAAATTATTTTTACGTATTTATGAAAAATATGATACTCCCTTCAGCGACGAAAGGCCCCTTGGGGCTCTGAAATGCCTCGTTGACTTGACTGATTCTTCGTTGCAGGCACATCAAAAGCAGTAATTCTACGTAATAAAAATAAATTTACTTTTCGGGAAAAGGTAGGTACTGAATTGTTTTGTTCTCCTTCAAAATGCTGTCAACGAATCTGTGAACCGTTTAGACGAATGATGAGATGAATTTACTGAGGCGCTGAGCTAGTGCGCCATCCCTGTTAATGCTACAAATCTTTCCAATTGATGGTTTACTAATAAATCTGGTTCCGGCATCTGTGTCGGGCATACTGATCACATCGCTCAAGTGCGAACACATGCGCCAGTTCAGATGGGAGAATTCGGATGCGTCCAACGCGTTCGCCTTGCATGTCAGATGTCCGGAGTTCAAACCCCGGCACGGCCATTGGATATGCACTGCTGATGAGCTCTAACAAAAGCGAAACTCGAGTCCGGTACTTCCCCCACTTTAATGTGGGTTCACATGAATAATTGCGCCAGGACAGGAGGATGACTGCTCAAAATCGGGTCCACTGGTTGATTGGAGTTCCGCTGCGGTGTCCCCTTTTAGAACGGCGTCTACCATTCGCGTGAATCATGTTTGATTAGAATTTCTATTCTTGTTTCAACTACAGCTATTCTGGCTAGGCACCTGGAGATGGTTTTTCCACCAAGGACCAGTTGTTCACGAGTTTCACTGTTGCGTTTCATGTTGCGTTCGGGTGTAAAATGACCACAACATGCATGATGTGCATGATACCTCGGTGTCCGAATCGATTTTTGGCGCAACTTTTGTTCGTTGCCCAGGTCTCACAGAACACGAACACAAATGTACTGGTTTCGATAAACATGTTATTACTCGTCGATGCACGCACCACTGACCATTATAAAGGTAATGACTGCTCGTACTAGTTCGTTAGAACGAATTCAACTGGCTAACAAACTTTTGCCCACTGTATTTTGTGCTGGTAACACACAATAAAAGTTGTGTTTTGTATTCTCAAAGCATTAATCAGAAACGACTAACATAAATAACCGAACCAGGTGTACAGAGTGAAGCATCAGCGTTGGACACTGATGTCAAGCTGCCAATGATGATGGTGACGTTTAGAGTGAAATGTAAGTTGAACCCATATGTATTTAACCATATTCGCATAACATTCGAAGACGGGATATACTATTTGTAAATTTGTATTCGCTTTCTGTTAACATCGAAGTATTGGGTCTAGTCTTAACGACCTTGGAGTTCTATACATATCTTACTCAAGTAACCAAATACGGAAACACGAGAAAGTCCCAACTATTCATAGCCTAATGACCTGTGATACTGTTGTGCGAGGTACATTCCCCATCAGGTCATGTGAAACAAGATGATCAAACAAACAACCTATTATTCAACCAGTCACCCATAGAAATGGAGAATTCAGTTATGTTCGTGAATGAAACACGCACTGTTTGTCAGATATGATTGAAGAATGCTGAACCACCGGAATGTAACTAAAACTTCCATCCATGTTTTGAGGGGTCTCACATGGTATTGCAGCTTGGGACGACCGCTCTCTTAACAACTTCCTTCGGTATAATTTTCCCTCATGGAACTACTTCTTCCTGGGCAACCGTTCTTCATCACATTTTTTATAGCAAATAACATTATTCAGAAATCCAAATCGTACCAGATCACAACGTTCCGCGCAAGTTCAAAGTGGATCAATAGCATGAACATCACGTACAGTGTCTCACCACCATTTTATCGTGGCTGATCAACTTGGTTGATAGAAGACTATCTTCTAAATAGAATGGTCTCTTAAGATGCTTGTCTTGCCCAATGACGCTGTGGTTTGATCGTTTTGATGTTACCCCGATAAGGCTTACGTAAATCCCGTAGACTAAGAAGGATGGCTATTGTCGTGCTCCCATTTTCACTACCGATTGCAGTGCACTCAGTTTATTAGATAAATCATGTAAGACAAACGATCAACAAACAGACAGTTAATACACAAGTGTTATGTAAAAGCAAACAATGTAAATGATTCTTACACGCGCGGTAGAACGTACTGGAAAGTCTGTTGCGAAGTGTCATTGGTTCTTATTTCTCTCTGAAGCATTTGAACATGCAGCTCAATGTTTGCCGCTGTGGCATCATTTTCTTAACCAATAAACTGAGAAAGCACAATACTTCAATGTTAAAGGAGGCGCTCGTCCGAAGGCAACTACCTGAGAGATAATTCTTTGGAAGACTGTTGTTCTTAACCCTTTTTAAAATTACTCGAGAAAAATTTCTGGGTGTTTGTTTCATCTGGAATCCTTACCGAAGACGGACTTCGACATTCTCACGTCAACCGACGTACGCTTTAAAACAGAGTCGTTCAAGGAAGACTGAGAGCTAAAGCTTTGGTCTACTGCTAAGTTACATGTGTATCAAAAAGTAAGAATGGTGGATAGTTCCAAACGTACCACACAAAACTTGGACTAGTAGCCTACCAAATAAAATCACTCAACTCATGTAAAAATCTTTGATCTGTTTCCGTTTGAGAATTTAGTGGAAGAAATATTTTCATCTGGCTAGGGGCATGCCACACAGAAAGTTATCTATTCAAACTTGCCTGTACCAGGCCACGACAAAACTAACCACTTTGGCAACTTCGGTTGGAATGGAATAAGAAACGCGAGCGAAATTCATAATTTGGATGGAAATTGTGGTTCAACCCGTTTGCACTTCGACTGAGCCATCGTACACCTTAAGGCGGAAACTAACTACTTTAAAGCAAGCTTCGAACAGAAAAATGGCGGTGCCTGCTTTGTTGTTATTGGTTCGCAGAGCCTGTCGATCTTGTTTCAGGCGTTTTATCACCAACTGGGGACGTCATCACCATGTTGTCGAATGATACGCATGTGTGCTGTGCGTTATTTTACGTACGGTCTGCCAACCTAACTGGACTTCAGTTTGGCATTGGTTTTTGTGTCGTGAGCATGTCTATCGGCATTTCGACTGGCCTGCCTAATTTTTGGTTGGTAAATGTAACCTTTGGACTTTACTTCTGCCCTTTGAAATTTGTCAGCTTTTCCCGGGTGTAAGTCCTGTTTCATAGCACGCGGATTAGCTGGACTACCATGACAGAGTATTTTAATCAACCTGTTGGTGCTTTTCCCATAAGGGTGTGTAGACTTTGTCGATTGCATGTGCTGACGAGTTAACTTGTTGCGAACTGTCACAGACTAGTGTATCTCGCACTCAAACATGCAGTGAAATCCTAAATCAATTCGATGTCATTTGAGATCTTCGTGCATAAGAAACAGAGCTAGCTGATAATGTCTTCCGTCGCCCGCAGTACGTTCTTTCCTTTGTCCACAGAGAAATGTTCCTTTTATCTCAAACTAGTCGTGGTGGTTCGTTCAGCTGATCGAGTACACAGCATTGTTGCTTTTGTTTTACTTGGTGCTCTAAATCAATTCGATGTCATTTGAGATCTTCGTGCATAAGAAACAGAGCTAGCTGATAATGTCTTCCGTCGCCCGCAGTACGTTCTTTCCTTTGTCCACAGAGAAATGTTCCTTTTATCTCAAACTAGTCGTGGTGGTTCGTTCAGCTGATCGAGTACACAGCATTGTTGCTTTTGTTTTTGTTGACTTGGTGCTCTGATCCTGAAAACAATTATCCAAAATAGTAGTTCATCTTGTGGATTATATTGCCTTCTGTCCTCGTAATGATCCTAATGTGCATGTGTGATAACGGGATGATCCGCTTTCTTGTTGATCATTTTCCTCCAGTTCGATTTTTAATTAAGTTGTAGCGTTGCTTATCTTGCAAGCATTTCGTAATACCGTTGATTTTACAATGAACAATATCCTCCTTAGAAAGGATCTTGAATTTCCGGGTGATATTTGGTACTACCAATTGGTATTTAGTTTCTGCTTTACATTTTCGTCCATGAGTTTGGATGC
Organism: Opisthorchis viverrini; assembly: GCF_000715545.1. NCBI lineage: Eukaryota > Metazoa > Platyhelminthes > Trematoda > Opisthorchiida > Opisthorchiidae > Opisthorchis > Opisthorchis viverrini. The sequence goes on along the minus strand of NW_008751824.1, from coordinate 471,627 downwards.
TAATAATCTAAATGCAGTATAATTCCAATTTCTCTTGTCATCGCATTTTAAATAGTTCCATTACCTTCTGTCAGCACATGCACTACTCACAACGCAGGCACGCACACACCCCATCAGTACACTGCTACCGTCGCTTAGCCTGGTGATCGAAGTCTTGAAGTCAAAAGGCACAGCCCATGAACAAAACAGCAGTTCTTTGGTGAATCTTGTAGCCAGACGAATAATATACAGTATTAGTTTCCCACTTCCACTACCGCGCGTCTGTTACAGATTAGGATGGCCCTCGTATTGAGACTCAACTCTCAGTAACAGGGTTCATTTAGTACCAGTTTAATGACTGACGACTGGTTAAGATACTACCGACTAGTGGTTAGATAACTTAAAATAAACTAACGGTTGAGCGGGAGGACCTGTTTTGGAATTGTGCAATGCACCTTTCAGTTAAAAACTAGATATGTCACGACAGGAGCCGAAATACACCGGGCGTTGGAGGTAACATACTCTAAGTATCGTCACGAATGGCATCCGCAGCCAGAAACACCATTCAATCTGGATTATCTCCCGAGTGCAAATTCCGTGGTTGCTGATTACTTCCCATGCAGTGATTTCTTTAACATGAGCCAACTTTGGGGTTGTTTAAGGACAGTTTTTTTGGAAAGAGGAATCGAGCCGTTGGCTCAACGGGACATTAGAATATCAATTTGACCACCCAGGTTTATTTTCAATAGGTCGATAGAAATTTCGTTTCGCCATACTCTTACATCTTACATATTCTCCTCTAATGTACGCAAGAATATTAGATGCCGGTTGTGCGCACGTTGTCTAGACGTTTCCACATATGTCTGCCGATTCTGACAAAGATAAGGTAGGATTTACGCTTCTTGCTTCAAGGACCAATCTACTGGTCATTATCAGTTGCTACATCATGTTTGCTTGAGCTGTCTGCTTGAATATTCCCTGGAATCTTCACCATGAGCCTTATCCAAGGCTCAATGGTAAAAGTGGTTTGTCTGATAAATGGAGGCTAGCATGCTGTTTAGTTACCTTTCCCGTTACTGTTACGCAGTTCGCTAGCCTGTTTCTTACCTATCAATTGGGTATGCCAATCGACAGCATAGTCGGTAACTCAAACTGGATGAGACCAGTCTGAATGACTGACAGTTCAGTACTTTTCCTTTGAATATCTGGTTGTGGTTATCATGAAAATGGAGACTACTTGAACAGAGACTCAGCGATGTCGCACAACTGTTTGAGCAGCACTACCTACTTAAATTGAATAAACAATCGTTAGGGTTTTGGAATGAAGCTCAGGTCACAGTGGTATTCCCTGTGTATGCAAATTCAGTTTAGGTATTTCTCACACAGTTACTTACAATTCTCACCCTAAATGACTAGTCATCATTAATGTTCTACCCCCATTGTTTTGGGACCCGTCCGAGTCGCCTTGTATAAAGATTTGGCTCTAGAAATGTTCCGAAGCGAAATGCTATCATAACTCTTTGTGGTGGGTGTGGGTTTTTTCAAGCGGGCGAAAGCTTGTCTCAAAGGGTTGCTTTGTTTATTTAGATTCGTTAAAAAACAATGTGGAGAAATCGCAGCCTTATTCACTTTAAAGACGAAACACTGCTTTCATATTTCAAATTCCAAAGGAATAAATAACCTTTATCATCGCCTATGCCACACAATATAAACTCAATCAAGGTCTACATGATGGCACGCAGTTCGAAGCTCCAGGTTCGTCAGTTTTTACCAAACAGCTCAAATGAAAACATGGGCACCTCCATTAATTTGTTAGGACACCGTAACTCGGTTGTCCACCTTACTTGGTAGCCTAAAGTTATTGGGGTATTACGCTGGGGAGCTGTCCTGTTACCCGAATTCATCGAGCTACAGTGAGTTCTTCATTCGAACACTATAATTTAATCGCATACGGACTTAATATACTGCAAACAAATCAACGGCTGGATAAACTACTGGTCACCAAGTGATTAAACACATACAAATTTCGGGGCGACTCTGTAATACAACAAAACAACCTCACCGAGCCAACAATAATGTAAGACCCGCGGTTTTTTATAATTCGATCAGTTTATTGGAGAATGCCTGTATTTCAGCTGCCATGCCAAACACACTCAACCAGGAATGCTTGCCTGAATTAATCCAAATAACTAATTTTGATTTCCAAACACTCTGGTTAACTGCACCCTGAGAGACACCAACTTCTAAGGGTGGCTTTTTTATTCCATCTAGGAAGCAGTCATGTAGAATTTACTAAGAATTCCCGGTTCCTGAACAAGTTCCAGTGGAATTCAAAAAGCTGATAGAGCTTTCTATTTAAAGTAATTGACCTGATGATCTGTTTTTAATGAATTTTTGTGCCCAAATTTGTATTGGTTCCAAGAAAGTTGACAGTGGTCGAGACTTTTAAGTCCAGGTGAGTACCAACATTGGTAAAATGTCCCTAAAAGTTACTTTCAAAATTAATAAACTAGGCCGAGCAGCACAGAGCGAGCGACTTTTGGGGGTTTGTCTTCCGTGCATAGAAAACTACTAAACGAATGATGAACTAACTCAAAATAATTTTTCGCCGCAAAGGTTCCCGCTGTTTACAAGCGGGCAAAGGAACGCAGGTTTGATTGAATTGAGATAACGAATATTTCAACTTTGATCGTCTGAAAAAACTGCCGGTTAAGGCTTTTGGGTCAAATCTATCGTGTGAGTCCTTTAGTGAGCTACACTTAAATCAACAACTGGTTGAATACGATTACGAACGAACAGATAAATTCGTCTGTATTAGATAGGTATTTGGCGTTTCGAGAGATGAGAACTGGAACTCTCGTAGGCCAAGGCTAAGGTCGAGAAAATGTCTCACTATAACAAGCATAAAATTGAATAAGGTGCTCACTTCTCTGCTATAGCTGGATCCTACATCTCAGATCACATAGCACACATTTGTGGAGTCGTTTTTTCCTCATGCCACCGTCATAGTGGTTACAGCAACTACCTAATCGCGTTTATATGAGGTTACCGTAAACCAGGAGTTGATTTTCGCCACCAGCCGCATTACTATCACGGGACAAGCGGGACGCATTTTTGTCTTGTTTTTATACGTTGCACAGTGCCTGAATGGCGGTAACTATGTGCGTACTGGTTGATTACATTCTCGTTGTCGCCATAGCCATCGATTTTTATGTGTAGTGGTGGTCATTTGTTAGCCATCAGAAAATTAGAAAGATTGCAACGCTTAACAGTTGACCGCATCTTCGGTCGGTACTACACAGCTTTTGAAATAAGCGTTGTGCGTCTGTGAGGTGAATAGCAGGCTAATCTTAAGCTTCTCCTTTCTTGTAAAAAAGCTAACGTGTGATGAATCTCTATGTGGCCACCTTCATCCGCCACCAATCATTATGGATGATGATGCCATGCAAGTCATCCAGGCCGGTAGGTTATCCATATAAACAACACAGTTGTACGAGGGACATGATTGTTTTGAGAGGGGAGGGATAGTCACAGCTGTGGATTAATGTGTACATGTATAGTGAGGAACGATTTTTTACAGGAAAAGTCGTTCGACAGAGGAGGTAGTCCACGATATGGTGTAAGAATAAAATCGAACCTTAGAGTAAGGGCAGAAGAAGAATCTAGGACTAGTTTTACCTACAACCGCCTCAAAATACTTTGCGCAATACCCAAGGAATCAATAAAGTCCTATTTGAGATTCGAAAGAATTCTGTCATTCATTACAGAAGTAAAACAAATATAAGGTTGAAACCAGAGAATTTCTGTCGATTCAGGCACGCTCAAGAGAGATTTGAAACGCAACTACTACCTGCGCCCGGGATTACGCGCGACACCATTTCTTGGCATCCGTATATTAGCGGTTTTGCTATTTTTTTCAAGCTTCTGGGTCAGGAATAATCAAGCTATTTGTGAAGCTCGATGATAACAGTATGTACTGATCTCCTGTGCAGTTATATTTACATGCGGAATTTATGGAGGAACTTTTGAAACTCAATCATTACTTCCGAATTAACGTGATGCAATCAGTAAGAAAGACAAATAACCCGATAACCTGAAAGCTACAAAGTCAATAAGTTCACCAGACGTTGGTATCATCAGTAATACGTAAGTGATACCACTACACCCGTCATCATCACCTCACGGTGATTTAACAACATCCGTGCTCATGCCGTACCATTAAGACCATTGACAAACCTATCACTAATCTGGCCGACAGAGGATAACTAGTGCAACCGGACCTTTCAGGGATTTGACTGACTGGCTGATTGTTAGCGGTGGTTGTTCACTCAGTAAATTTCTGATCTGATCAGCGCTTTGTTTGGCCACGGTGTGCAGCAACTGAGCGCTGTAAGAAAAACACATCACCCTTTTTAGCAATATCTGTCTGTATGCAGCCAGAAACTGTAAACAGCCTAATGTAACCGTTTTACGCCTTAATTATCAGGTTCTATCGAAAGCATAACTCTAGCTCTTCCAATGTCAGCTGTAGATTGAAAGGTAAGGAAGGAACATTAGAGAGATGATGAACGGATATCTGAGGCCAGTGATAAACGTTATCCGGTATCAAACACGGCACTGGATGACCAGTTTGGGACAGAATTTTGTTCTTCTTGTCCATCAAGCCTGTTTGTCTACCCTGCTACGATACAATCTATTTCCTTATTCAGACCATATATATTGTGCGTGCAGTGATTTGTGTGACGTCTTTTTCAACGTAGGTGTGAAATTAAATATCATGGCTAAAATACCAAGTTGTCGAAAGATTTTGAGAAAATGAGGTGCATAGTTAGCATGCATAACAAGCATACAGCTGAAGGCACAAAGACAAATTTAACTTCTCGGTATACTATAATGTTGTTCAGATCTTTGTCAGACCCACAGAAGACTTTTGCAAACACAAATAAATCATCGCAGGTCAAATACCACGTCTCTCTGAACAGAGCACCAAATAAATTTTGCCATCTATTTGTCAGCTGCAGCATCCGGCACATTTCCCTAACTTTTCGATGAAATACTTGCAACATAAATCATGCTTTTATAGATAGTTTTTATAGATAGCTTTCGGATAGATAGTTTATATAAATTACCATCCTGCCCTGCTGCTTGCCAGCCTGGGAATTATTTCTGGCGCACAGCCCTATCTAAAGTCTAGGCTGGTATCCGATTGTCAGACAGTTATAGTCACGTCATTAATTACAAGCAACCCATCAAAGCGGATTTTTGGGCCACTTTGCAAACGGAATTGGAAGTGTAGAATGTTCAAATGCAACTCCGCTTGTACCACAGTCAACATCCTGATCATTATCAACTGTAAGAAACCGCGTACTTGTCGTACACTGGTCGTGCCTACCAAAGTTTCGTTCACCAGTGATTTGAGGAGGGTAGGTAGCTGCACATTGAGGGCGGGAACTGATACACTGGTAAGTAAATGCAGGACTACGAAGTGGAGAATTGAAGGGAACTATTCAGCGAAGGCAGTAGCTTGGATGCACGAGCGCCACCGAAGGCGCGAATTGGACATTCTTCACAATGTCTCTAACCATTGATGTGCCCTGTCTCAGGGTCCCCATACGGGAAGATGGCAATGGCCAGCGCAGCCAGATTTTATACTTCGCTGTTATTGTTTGGCCTCCCCTGGCTCGTTTTCATCCTTCACGTGGTTGGCGAAAAGAACCCTACGAGGAAGTCGGTTGACTGGCATACGCGGCACGTGGCCAAGTCAGCGCAACCCGTGGAGAGTGATCAGTACCACATCGGATAGGTTTAATCTAAAAGTCGACTTCTCAATTTTTCGGATTCCCCCTTTAAATGATTCCTATATAGGCACGATAACTTATGCATAACCGATGCATTTGCTCATCCGGAAAGCTTTTTTCAGTGCTTATCCGAGCATTGCTCGAATGAGTAGACTAAGATATCAGAAAACTTTTTCCGTTTTTTTGTTTGTTGAAAACAGTCGACAGGTTACACCCTTGCTTCTTTGGATGAGAGATACGGAAATAGCTTTATTGCTTGAACATCCGATCTTCACTGTGGATGGGGTCGGTATATTAAGTAATTTCGTTCCCTGATCAGAACTCCGGTTTCGGTCGATTGGTGTGAGGTACATTTTGTTTACTGTCAGTTGACTACAGAACAAACTAGTGGGCCCTCCCTTAAACGTGATGTGAACAGGAGATAGTTTGGGCTTTCGAAGCGCCCTGAAATCAAAAGAAAAACCAGAGGTCGAGTAAATGAACAGGCTTCTGAGTTTCATAAGATGCGCAGTGATGGTGATTCCCGACAAGGATGGGACAACTGCACAGTACTTCTCGGCTTTTCATTACGGGTTGGCTGCACTGACGGTAGAATCTATAATAAATAGTACCAGATCTCCTCCCATTATTATGAATCAGTAAGCAGCTTAGAGGAACAATAAATTAGCTGGAAATGTGAAAATTCCTTCTGAGAAGTGGTCACTAGAGCGGCCAGTCAGTAGGTGACCAGGTGATTTGGTTTCTGATATTGAAGGATGAGTGGCGCTACCTCCTGTAAAAGTGATCACAGCTGATCACATTGTTGATCAGCCACTCGTGGTCAAACCAATTAGGTATTCAGGCATCCGCTGAAATGTCACGGGTTCAAAACTATCTGAGCTTCGCGATATTCACGCTGCCGATTATTCCCAACAAGGGTGAAATAGTTGTACAGCACTTCATTACTCTTCAGCACAAATAGTATTCACTGGCAGCATGAAATTTCTACTGAAAAGGGCCCAAAACTCCCCACATCATCACAGATAGAGAAACGTTGATGTCAATTCCTTAGCTGTAGCTGAGTGAATTAAGAAACCCCTTCATTGAAGGTATCTTTAAAGATCAGCCACTCACACAATTAATTCCGTTACGGGTTGATTGAAAATGCTTTTGGTAGGAGGTTGCACCTCAAGTTACCAAAGCGCTCTTTTTTCAAGAGATCGGTTCTGGGAAATACTGTTGCACCAGAAGCGAATAGGACTCTTTAGGTAGCAGCAGTGTTATTTTAAAAAACATAATATATCACTTTCCTAAAATATCTATCTGCCGTTTAGCATTACAAGGGTCAGTCATACGTGGCGGTTTTCTGCTTTTGCAGTCCCAATAATAAGTTGCTTCCTGCACCAAACCATATAAGAAGCGGCCATCTTTTCCAGGACTGGCGATTCGATTATCCCTTGAAAGGGCCATTGCCGAAAAAGAGCATTGTATCGTTGGCTGTGCTTTAAACGCCTAAGTAAAGTTATGTTCACTACTCCAGCTAGAACTTTGTACAGAAGTGAATCAGTTATGAAAAATAACCCCATAGTCCTAGGTTTTAACAGTTGAATTTTGCCTCTTTCGATCTATCGATTAAGTTACAGGTATGTTAGCCTTAAGTCGATTTCCGGTTGGATTAGTTAAGAGTAGGGAATCACTGTCCACGAATGATCCTGCTCCCAAATCAAGAAACATTTCAAGCTACGTCGCATCAAGTACAACTTATTGCAACCTCTGGGGCAAAACCGTATCAGATATGAGAAATCCGCAAAAGTTTGTCAAAGTAGTGGAGCAACCGTCCAGAGAAAACCAACTGAACTAGAACGTATGACAGCAAAAAATCACGCGGTGAGTCAAGGTGTACGATGCCGCGCTATATAAAGAAAAAAATTAGGTATTTTCAAAACTGTGTCAAGTAAAAGCCTTTGCCTGGAAAACGTGAGTGGAATAGATATACCCTGAATTGATGTAGGGTTGAAAGGATGTTGGTCGATTGACTAGATTGTCCGAATAAAGTTACCAAAAGTGATAAAACGTTAACAAACTGTTGGGCTTATTGTGAGATCCCCCGCGGCCACACTGTGCCTTTTTGAAGAGGCGAAGTTGTATGGCAAGAGAATAGTAAATTTGCAGGGAAACATTAAGTGCAGTAGCGCACATACAAGTGAGGTTCAGAGGGAAGAATTGAGCTATCAGTCTGAAGGCATTAGCAGAAATGTTTGAAAAGGGACAACTACCTAGGTTGCAAGATATGACAGCCTCTATATATCCCAAATAATTAGGTCACCGACGACAAACAAACTGGACGATGAGTGAGTGACGCAAGTTTCTCATCAGCCCCGACTCTGCCTTCCCTGTATACAGAACAACAAACTTTCTGCAATTTTGAAACACTAAAAAGGGGCGGTCTACTGTACATCCGAAAGATTCGTTCAAACCGGTCTGTAATTTTGCATGAGCTAGTGAATGGCAAAGGTCAAACTTAAGCATGATTTCGGTAGCATAATTTCAGCGGTGGAGCACTCAGAAATAGATAGGTCATAAACATACCATAAAAAACATAACTGGGAGTGCTTTTGGCTTTTTAGCCCCTGTTTGGTGGTGGGTGATAAGGGCTTTAGGTTATTCAGCTGACTGAAATGAGCATGTGTCTTACAAGTGCAATCTGGTCAAGGCTTTTTTCCCTGCTTACCTTAATCAATGGGAAATTTTACTGAAAACGACATTCCCGAAGTCCTCTGTCAGTAACCAGTGATGAGAAAAGTAGTCATATGGCCATAGCTATATTCAGTAGGCAGAACCTTCACTCTGTACGAAGTGAACACAACCCAGATTAAGAAGGCGAGTCTGAAGTCCGCAGTGAATTTGTTCAGTAAAATTATGGGGGTATCATGCTGAATTTTGAAAACCGGTATGTCAAGATGGTTCTCACTAGTACGAACTCAACTCAACATACCCGGGCAATTTAAGAAATAACTAAGGTGTGCTGAAAGTGACTGCAAAATAGAAACTGATTGTGAATAATCCAAACAACTTTCTAAAGTATTCCACAGTATGATATGCGAGTAGCGTATTCTTTATTTCATTTGTAAAAAGACTGAAAATGGACCTTAGGGCCATATTTGGTTTTAAGTTTACGACTTCGTAACCTGCGCTGTAAACTGCTGCAACTCTTTACCAGGCCTATATTTTCATTTCAGCGCATAGGTGATCACGCAGTTCACCTAGACACGTATGTTCTAAAAAAACCTTATTTTTATTCTGAACGCTGGGGTGGGAAAATTCAACGGTTCACGAAGTTACCGTGGTAAAACAGAGCGAAAGTTTCTAAGTTTGCTCATGGTAATGGAACTTGCATGGCCGTATTGCAAGACAATGTTTCAACTCACTTAAACTGATCAGCCCTAATAAGGGTTGAACATGAAACCCATGCTTCCTACTTTGGAGTGGACCCACCAGAATGATTACACTAGGACAGAAGGGTGACTGTTCAAACGAAAGTGATGTGGGCGTGCAATCTACAAATTTCGCAGCCGGTGACAACTAAAAGATGCTAAGTTTCATGCACGTTGCGTCTACATCTCACAAGTTTGCAGGTGCTCGAAGCAACAAACAGCGTAGGTGTGTTTATTTTTGGTCTGGCTAACCGATTTTCTTTGAAAAGTATGCTTGTAAGCTTTTGTTAGCCTGCATGGCATTTAAATGCAACCCTCTGCCACGTTGTGACCTTATGGTTGTCAGGTACCTTCATGTTCACACAGGTAAACTTTCAGTAGCCTGGAGAGCTCACGACCGACATTTTGTTGGACAGCATACATATGAGTTACTGGGTCACGCACTAAGCGAGAGACCTCTTTGGTGTGGACCAACCGGAACAACTAACCAAGAACAAAAGGACTGTTCAGACAACAGTGATGAGAACACAAAAGCCTAGAAAATGCATTCAGCGTCTCAATGTACACTCATTTTTACGTCTTTTTCGTTTGTTTTCACCCCCCAAACTGGAGAAGCAAACCAATGCTGGAGAAAAAAGTTTCTCACTCCCAGAAAGTCATCTTCGTCTGACCTACCTATAGCCCCTTTTTAAAGATACTTTCCAGCCCCTATGGTCTGTCACACACGGGGCATTACACAACGTAGATTGTTCATTCAAGATTCCAGGAAATCCTATTCAACAAGTCTAACTCTCGTGAATTCAAATGAATATGTTGGGAGAAAGATCTCTTTTGACAATTCAAGATAGCAGATAAATACCCTTGCTCACAGAGGAGCCATGGGTTTTCATCCCTTATTCACTCTCCAAACGCCATCAACCGTACTCTGAGTGTATAGTGGTCGTTTCTGCTTTGATTGAGAATACAAACTTGAACCCACCGTATCATTCATTTGACCTCGTTGAAGCTCGTTTTGTGGAACTCTTCCCAGAAGTTGTTGTCGATTGCAATGCGGCCTTTAAAGGCGTTTGGGATTGTCACAAGCAAGATTCTATCGTCAAGAGAACTAGGAATCACCCAGACTGTTTTAACCTGGGGAGCCAAGATAGGTGTTTTGGAATTTGCCTTTGTAAGAAGCATGAAAGCTATGGTCGATGAATTCCTTCGTAGATCCTACGGAAGAAACATGCTCCTGATTAGTTTGATTTCTCCTTAGCCTCATTTTTCAGGATTCCATACACATGGCAAAGTTAAACTTGTCAAGTAAAGGAGTCTCCATTTTTCACCGTGTGTTATTTTTCGTTAACGGAGAAAATCCAAAATTCGGCCAAGTTCATCCGACAAAGGATGGCTTCCGAAATACATCCATTTACTGATTGCATTTTACTGGTGCGGTGTTTGAGATATTGTAAACTAGTTACTTGACAAAATATATTATTCATAGGGCTGCTGAAAACTCATCAGAGTCAGGTGTTACCTGAGTTTTAACAATGTAAGAAACAGCTTGCTTGACGTCATTCACACCAACTCAAACCAGTGGCCAGAATCAACAAGTTCATCACACCCCACTTGCTCGTGGATAACTGCTCAAGTGTGACTGGGAGCTAAGGACACACAAAACGACTTCCGGCAGAGATCGACCGCACATTATTTAAAAATGTACAATGCGCTCCATTTCATGCCTTGAAGGGAGGGAATCCAAAAGCCCAAAACCTTGACTCTTCCAACTCTTTCATAACCTTCCTGTAGGCAGTGTCAAAGTAGGTCAAACACCCTCTTCATCTTCTGTTTCTTCTTCGTTTGTGAGATAACAGCACCCTGTAGCAGTTTGATTCATTCTAAAGACCGAGATTGGCATAGGATACAGATAGTCGGACTGAGGGACGTTAGTCAACCAAGGTAGCTGCGGTATCGAAGAAAGAGACGGTGTATGATTCTCATGCTTTTGATATTTTGTTAAGTATGGCTGGACTGAGGCGACCACTGTTTTCGTTTTCTATTAGGGTCCTAACTGCAGTTATTGCAGTTGATTTGGTATATCACATTGTCCCTCTTGGTTTTGTCTCCGTTTTCCTTTGGTCTAGAGATTAATTTCCTTAAAGTGGCGATGCCACCCTAAGGAAATTAATCTCTATATAGAAGGACAACCAAGACAGGACCAGTTGAAATACCAAATCAACTGCAACAACTGCAGCAAACTCTACGTTGGACAAACTGGGAGGAAATTATACACACGAATAAAGGAACACAACGCGGCCATCAGGAGACATGACCCCCTGTCCTTGATATCCATGCACGAAGACCAAGGCCACAAATTCAATCTGGAAAACGCAAAAATTTTGGCATACGGAGACACGAGATACGAGAGGGAATTTCTGGAAGCATGGTACTCCATGACGGATTTGATCAACCGGTGCATCGAACTGGATCTAATTTGCGCACCTATTTATGCAAAAGACCAACATCCCAACCGGAACACTCGAGGATGACCGAATATTGGATTCACAAACAAAGAAACAAGGAATTCCTTGGAGTCAAATCAGTAAAGTTCACAGGCCGGAACTCGGAGGGCACCGACCAGATTATGACGGCAGAGGATGCCAAACTCACTGGTCACGTGGGCATCGGCGAATGAGGACAAAGGATAGCAGAACAACCAATGGAACCGCCCGACCGAACAACTAATCGAGATCAAAGGTCATCCCTGGCTAGCAGCACGTATTTTAACACAAACGTAATACCATTCAACTTACAACCTCTAACCCACCGCTACGCACCATTAAGTTCCCCAGTAACGCACTGATTCTGTTAACTCGATTTGTGATGAAATGTTTGCAATCAAATTGCCCAACTCAGCGAACAAGCCAACGACCGTCTACGCTACCTGAATATATATATATAATTCGACTTGTGAAGTGATTAAATGTTGCCTAATTTGATTCTTATGCACAGGTGTACCATAGTATGGAACTGCCACTTCGAAGCTACATCCATATACAAGTGGCTGTTTTGAAAAGTTTTTCTCATGAAAAAACCAACAACAATCCTTTCGTTATAAAATCACCCCAACGCATGGTCACAAAGTCACAGTTCTAATGGCTTTGTACACAGAACAGAGGGTGTCTGTTTCTCCCTCCGAGGTGAATTGAATGGCAGTGTGGGCCTTGTTGAACTCTTGTTGGAGTGACTCCAATTCGTCTTTGTTGTTAACAACGGCGAAGACGTCGTCAACATATCGGCAGTAGTGTTGCATATTCTCAATGTTAGCCTTTAAGGGACCATTTTCAAGTTTACTCATGAAAATGTCGGCTAGCATTGGGCCCAGTGGTGAGCCCATGGCAACGCCGTCAATTTGACGGTAGAACATGCCATTGAACAGTAGTTGCACATACGACATCGCGACCCGATCCTTTGTCGGCAAAAACGCTTTGTTGGTGTGCTGTACTTAACATGGTCCAACTCACCTCCCCCCACACATGCACCGTGTGCTGAACACACAACTACAACACCCCCCGAGCTGACTAGCTCAAGTCATCCTATTGGCGACCTGAACTAATGGTTCTTTGATAGGTAGCCAATGTCATCTCACTCGATTCCCTGTCCATTTACACCATACTCATTCAAATATGTTAAATACCGCTCTCTTTACCTTTGCAGATGTATGACTTGAAAAGACCTTGCCGAAAACATGTTCGTCAGCCCATCTGTGTTCTTATTATAAATGGGAATTTTCGCAATATTTATCTCATTGCTTGAAAGCGAACTGGTCGGGTGATATAACAGGCCGTGAAAAATACAACCATTGGTGAGACCTCTAACATAATTTAGTGGCATTTGGCTGAATGTCAAACTGGTACGGGATACTTTTGATGGGGTTAAATGAAGAATCAATTTACGAGGCATTTCTGTGGTCAATGGTCGGAATTTTCATCTTATATCACACGGGATGGTGGCTGGATTTCTTAAGGATGTATGCGGATGCCCAATGTAAGGAAATATTTTTTTCCTGTAGCAGCCACCTCAGCCTCCCAGCCCTTAAGTTACATCCAATACCATTAGGTATATTGCGTGCAGGCCACGTGTTTATTTTGAGCGGTGATTATGTAGATACCTAGGTAGGTACTTGCCCAAACCGACAGATAGGATAGTCTCTCAATATTTTTTCCGCATATTCGAACAACATTTTCAAGCGGCTTGAGTTTCATCTGCACTCCAATACACACACAACTACTGGCTCTAGGTGAATTCGTTGGACCCTATATAATTAAACCTAGCCATTGATTTGTTCGCTGAAAGCAGTCGAGGTGCACTGTGTGTAGAAATGTGTGGATGTTGTTCGTGCATGGGTTGATATTTAGTCAGTTCACGCACGTTTCCTTGACGGGTCACTGCTCTCTGGTGTGAGCGTTCCCACTGGCTTGCTGACTGACGTGTGCCTGACCGATGGAAGCCAAATTAACCTTGAGTCTTGCCTGCTGCTGTCCTCCCACCCCTTGTAGGTATCCCCATAGTGGGTAATGCTTCTTAACCTGTTGAGCTGGTACCCGGGTCTGACTCACTGCCACAACTGGTCCCTCGCTCGCAGCGATTCTTAGGCAGGATTGTTTGCAGTATGTCGGTTGAATTAATTCTCTGAGGAGCACCAAGTTTTACAGAACTCCTTTTCATGTCTTTTACTTTCATAACCCACGAGCCTCTGATTCCTAGGCTGAACTTATTTATTTCTTTTCGTCATGTATAAAGATGACAGTAGGCGGGGTGGGTCTTTTGGTAGCTGCGTTGCATACATCTAGAAAGTTCTCTTTCAGTTTGCCGAGTATTATATTTGTTGCGATCCATGCAGTCGGTTTGGTGTACAACGTTGTTCCTTGCATTTTGTCGGTCCTGTTTTTTTGTTTGGAAATCTTTTCTCCACTGTAGCAGCTGCTTCGTGGGATATGAAACCCTCTTTCGGCTACGAATTCAGACACGTTCTTCATATATGATAGTTTTCTCATTACTATTTCAGCTGTAATTTACGCCGCGCTTCCCTGTTATCTTGAATAGAGTACGAGTGCAACAGGATGGTTGTGGTGGCAACTTATTATCTGGTAGGCGATCACCGTAACCTTAGCTTCAAATATTCTCTTCAAATGCATACTTACATACATCACAAAGAAGTTGGCGTCTGTGTGCGTCTAGAGCACTCGGGCCGGCCTGAGCTTTCTGTGGTGATCAAGCCGCATTTTGATATTTAGGCGATGTAAGTGCCTCTAAAATGTGCTGGAAGGTATTAAGATTAGAAATCTAGTAAACATTCTCGTATGTCGGAATATGTGCGATTTGTTGATTTGCGAATGCAGCAACAGCAGACATTTTCGGTGCTATTGTGGCACAGTGAGTAGCGGAATATCTGTCTCAGTGGCAATAGACAAATACCAGCTGGGATCGAACTAATCATGGGAAATGGTAAAAATAGAGTGTGTAATTACCATGCTGAAAGTATTCGTATTCACTGGAAAAAATATCGTCTGCCTCAGTTTGTTCTGTTCAAATGTCCTGGGAGTAGGATAATCATGCTCCAGCAACCATCTGGCTATTCAATGCTTGTTCAGAAAGCCGACCTAGTTTGGGCGACCACTTTAAAGCTAAAAAGTATTCATTTTATTTCGACAAGTTGATGTATTATTGAGAAAATTTAGGGCTCACGCTGACAAATAAGCACAGAATTCCACTTGGACATCAAACGGATCTCATGAAAACAAATGACTCTTAATGCCAGCTCCTCCAAGGGAAGTTTCTTTGTGGAATAAAAAGTAAGTTGACACATTTTTCTAAGATCTCCTTGTGGTGTAAATTGATGGAACGTCTTGCAAAAGTAAAAACTAATGAATCATGTTCGAGCAGCTTCCCAAAAATCTTTATGAGCATGTGGGCTGTAAACTATTTTTTATGAAGATCCTGAAAACAGGTGTGCTAGAGGTGAAATTTCTCCTAAATTAGTTTCCTGCCATCTGTGCAAAAAATAATCGTTAGTGGCAACAGGTTCTCTTACAGATTTAAATGAATTTTCCACTTAACTATTACCCAAGCTGTCGGAAATATGATTTGTAGTCAACTTTAATAGCACATTTTACTCAGAATGAGAGTAAGCTTTAACCCAGTCTCAAGTCGACGAAATCATTGCGGTTGTGTCAACTCTCAGTCAATACAGTATCCAATTTATTTTAAACTGCACAAGGCTGTTGAATGGCGTCTACACAACTTGGCTTGCTGGCATTGAATAAATGCATTGCACTCATTGGCTTGACCAGATGGCGATCGAACCAGTGCGATAAGCATTACATCCAGGAAGAGTTGGGCGTAGTCACCTCCCACTGACTGTATTTGGGTCTCACTCTCGTTACGGTACAAACATCCCGTCCGTTGTAACTTGCTACTGGGCTAAATGTGACTTTTGTTAAATAAAACACAAAGTGTACTTACGTGTATTCCTACTCTAAACGATGACACTCTTGAGTAGTTTCGTTACATTTGGCACTGAACCATATACTTCGAAAGATATTCAAGCCTTCTAAAAGCACTGGTCTTGTTTTGGAAGAAAGTAATAAGATATTTTTCAGATCTCGTCAGAGATGGATGCTTTCCTTTTACGCTCAGTCAAAACCCATTAAATTATACAACGTATGATAAACTGACCCGCTGACCGTTAAATATTTTTCCAAATGTTTCTGAATCTTAAGCCCAAAGGAAATAGGTGATTTGTCTGTCAAACGTGACTTCTGCCTAAAAAAACGTTACCTGAAACGGCCTGCCTGTCCTACTATACTTGTGATCAGCTTTATTTTAGACCCAGGGGTACGAAACAGCTGTCCCTAAGGGAAATGTAGGGTAAATTGTAGCAGTACATCAACTCAGAGGATTACAGCACTCCCTGAAACGTCTTATTCTACCACACTATATTAACATCCATTCTTTAACCCTGTTTTTATTGCGAGGAAATTAACCGTCGTGGTAATATATATAAAACACCAAGAGTGATCTTTTTGTCCCTTACTCACCCGTACACTAGTGCGAGCATCACATTCTCTCTAGACAAAGTTAACAAGCCGATCCAAGTTGGGCTGATTACTTGTTGCAATCTAACTACCCATTATATCAGACCAGCCCATCACACTTAATGCATGGTGTTACTCCAGGAGCAAACGAGCGTTTCATGTGTTTTTAGCACCATTTGGCTCAGTAGTTAAGGCGTAAAGCTCTGAATGGAAAGTTACTAGTTCGGATCAAACCATGAGTATCCAGGTGCTCCTATTCAACCTCGAACAACCCGACGGTAGTTGATCCCAGTCCTCCTCTTAAATTACATGATATACAAGCAATAACAGGGCCCCACGGCTTCAGGATCACCATTGGCAAATTACCCCACCATATAGTGTTTTAAGAGACAACACAACTTCGGATAGCCACTCGAGAGCCACTTATTTAAGGCGACGTTTTAGCGACCAACCCCCATCCCAAATTTTCAGCCCCTCTCATACTTAGCCCTACTTGCGGCTTTCTTTCTGCTAGCACACAGTGTCATCGTGCTTGCAGAATTTGGTCGTGCAAAGCTTTGAAGATTGACGCTTTAACCTCCCTTTGAGTGAGAAATCAGTAGTCCGGCTGTTGATAAACCAACTGAAGAACTGTTGAATCCTCTAAATGGAATGTTGAATCTAATGTGTGTGCTTAAAGCGGGAAAAACGTCGCGAGTGTAAATGGGACTGCTCGAGGACGGTCTGCTGAAACGAAACCTATCGTGATTGTACATTATGTGTTTACGCGATGATGCGTGGAAAGCATCTAATTTAGTTAAAAAGGATGTTGCGCGTCAAAACTGTTTTGGTCAACTAGACCGAAAATCAGTAATCTAACGAGTAAATCAATACAGATCTGTTCATAGGCTCCCACTACGGTAAGCTTCAAGACGTTTTTGCGACCACTTTATGTGGCTGTTTATTTTGGCTTAAGCTACAAAATTACCCTCATTTACTTCGGAGCGCTAATGATTACAAGTCTTCGATGGGGCATCCGCATTTCCTCCTATAACCCGCAAGCATTATACAAGGCACAATAATATCGCTAACCCAGAAGCAACCGACTGAGTGAACCATAGAGGTGTAGAATAAATGGCAAATGATTTTCCCCAACCGCACAAGTCCTACGAACGATTCTGAAGCTAGATTCAGAAGAGTTCACCAATTTCTGGTCTGTCTGAATAGACTACTCCAATAAAAATATCTGATCGCAGCTGATTATCCAATCATATAACGACAGTTTCCACAATCACAAAGCACTGTTGGACGTAGTGAAACTTGAAAGGCTTTGCCACGCAAAAAATAACTACACCAACCAGTCACTTGTGATGCACAATTTATAAACCTTTGATTTATCGTATATTTGTCCTAATTGTTTCCAAATCATGGCCCGAATTAATCTGAAAACAAACCCTCCAAAGAATGTTAAATGGGGGAATTTCTCAAAACGGGTTTTTAACAGGGTAAATGGTAATTGGCCACCTGGTGAAAAAATCTGCCCATCCACCGTTTGTTGGCAAACCAACCCAGTAAACCTGAAGCAAAATACCTTAGAATCAATTAAGCTGCGCTTTCCTATGTGCCGTTACAACGTTTTAGTTTATGGCGTGTTAACACTAGGCGTTAATGCAGAAAAAAACTTATAGGGTGATACACTACACGGAGGGCACCATTAATTTGACTCAAACTTCTGATCAGATTTCCCTGGCTTGCACCCCTGAACGAGTGTGCCTCCGTTAATTTCCTGTCAGTAAAACCATTAGTGTCATGTATCCTGAACTGATAATGCGGGAGAATTCATTAAACTATCACGCGGTTGGGTATCTTTCTGCTGATGTCAGTTAGCTAATAGTGGATACTTCTACCAAGTAGAAACATTCAAACGTTGGTGGAGAAGGAAACGTTTGCCCGGCTGCAAAATGACAACTATGAACAGTGATAGTACTTTCTTCAAACGGAATTACCTGGTTCTTTCCCCCTAATAAGTAGTAGATAATTCAGCATCAACTTCCTGTTCGCCAGCCTGTTCTCAGCTTCCTATGCTGCTCGGAATATATGAAATAAGTGAAATCCAACCGCCCATTAAAAGGCATATATTCAACATGAAAACTAGCACACAGAGAACAAAAGTAACAAGCACATTTTACAAACAAAGCAAGTCACACATTCAGAGACTTTAAGTGGAAGCAATTGCTTGAGAATACCTGGAAAATTCAACCAACAGCATACTTGTTCGAAAACTGTCAAATGTTTGCTTATGAATTAATGTTATGATCTTTTAGAGAATGATTGGCCCAAAACTAGCCAGAATACTAATCCTAGTTCCATCAAACAAGTAGTTGCTCCTAGAGATCACTGAAGCGTGTCATCCCGTAGGTCGCTGGCTGTTGGAACACCACAGTATCTGCACTGAAAGACTTCCAAGATTTAACTTCACACGAACGCAAGTCTGGGTTGCTTCGTCGCAATACGAATTAAGCCTCTTACAAACTTACTGAAAGGTTATATATGATTTAAGCATCTTTCCAAAACACACCGGTGTTATTGAATTGGTTCACACCTCTTTATACAGTTCTTTTGAAGAAAAATCAGTCATTTTGTAAGGGTGGCGATGTTGCGGAATATAGGGATCTTGGGCGCGCTACTTGATTGATGATCTGTTCACCTATCTTGGCAGTTGGACTGTAAACGTTTTACCACCAATCCTGGTGAAATCGTCGCTCACCCCGCTCTGACGACTTCATCTCTATTGGTAATTAAATGTCTGCAATCCAGCTGCCGGGCTTGGTGAACAGACCAAGAACTAAATAAGGGTGTTTCGGAGGCGTCTCCTTCCTGAAGACCATGCAGAAGTTCGTGACTAGAAAATTGGCGCTATCTAACTACCATTTAACTCAAACGTGTGCACGTGTATGGCCATTTTAAACCTTTTGCTTCCATGTTGAGCTTAAGAGAAAGAGTGATTAAGGTATATAGCTGCTTAATATTATACCCCAGATGCTCATTTTAAGGACGAATTGTTCGAACCAAATGTGAGAGTTTGCAAATATTCGTTTTCAAATGCAACTTCATTGGCGAGTACAGCGACAAAATAGAAAATGAGTTAAAAGAATGTCTAGCAGTAGCTTACTGTAAGGATAAAGACAAGAATACCGTATTTCAGTATTGCTGATTAATGATGATTGATGGGACGCCAAAACTTCAAAGTGGTAATTCAGTACAGTAATCCAAAAGGGCCGTCTGGGATTAAGTCACTAGCGTGTTTGTGAACGGAACCTGAAGTTATGAAAACTTGATATCTACCTGTGAGTAGAAATAACAGTCTTCAAGTCATTTCCGATTCTTAGACTTGCTTATTATCTATCTGTTTTGTACCAGGCAAATAGTGGCTGCTATCCAATATCTACTGAACTCTGCCCATCCACCTCCCTTTACTGACTTATTTTCTTTTTTCTCTTCTTCTCTCTTTCTCCTTTTTCTGTCTTTTTAATAAACACCAAAACTAAAGACAACGATTTATTCTTCAGTTTGTAGGGGAAATATATACAACCAATTGAAAATCCCTGGATGACTCCTCCAATGTTAAGCATTTTCGTGGAGTTTGAAACGCTGCAGAACACTCAATGTAAAGTGTGTTACCCTATTATATTTCGCCGCCCCAAATAACTTACAAAAGCAACAGGCCTTACCTAAGTTTTTGAAAGCGACAGAGTGTTGTGAGAATATCAGATGCTCAGACTTCCCCAAAAATATCGACATATTTCCTCCCAAGGAGATTAAACATTTTTTACAGCGTAGAAATGTCAGTGATTAGCTCCACAAATTCATGTGTACTTGACGTTTCAAAGGCGAAGCTTCTAATAAACGGTCAAAGAAGCATAGTGCTGTAGAACAAATAAGCGACTGTTTATAATTGTGCCTCAAAACAAGCGGACCCAAATAAATATAGGTACGGTTAAATTTTTGCGTACTACACAAAGAATGCATAGGCGTAAACACGTCCGCCCTTTCATGACATGAGTTTTCTACCTTATTGACGAAGGAAACTTCATCTTTTCCATCCATTGTTGCGCAATTAGGCTATTGAGTGGTATAAGACCGTTTACTACTAAAACATGTTTATTCTGAAAAATTCTGATTTATCTATAGACTTCCTCCACCGACCGAATCTAAAATGCGTTACATGAAGGCCTACTCCTCAGGTAGAATGGAAGATAAATATTTACAAGTCTACACTAAGTGTAAAAAAGAAACAATTGTCTTCCTAAAATTGATTAGGGGGTAAATACTCGAAAAATGGCCAGCAAAGACAAAATGCAATGCAAGTAAAGAGCAGTCTCAAATAATTCGGCTGAGTTCATGGGAAGTTTCAAAAAACTAAATTCAAATAACACTATAAGAAAACGATGAGATTTGTAGCTGTCACCAACACAGATGCTTCTTGTATCCTGCGTCAGTTGCTTTCTGCCTGAAAATCAGAGGGGCCAGTTCATGATAGCCTGGTGATGAGGCCAAGACCTTACTGACCAAAACATTTGTGGCTCAAAACAAACCAGGGTACACGGAAGGTTTCTGCTTAAGCTTCCGCAAACTGACTGTAGTTCAACCCTCACAATTTATTCGAGTGGCAATACAGCTGAGCACTGAAGGGATGATAAGGTTGACAAAGGCCAAAAGAAGCTTGCTCATCCAGTCCAGTTAGTTTAGCCCCAATACATCGTCTTTATCTCCTAAAAGACCTACTTGGCTTATCGCACCTGGACTTTTAATATTGTAACTACCCTTTTGTTTTGATTATCCCAATGGATTTACGCATTCGCCTTCTCAGCTGTTGTATATTGGTATCCATCCTCCACAGAAAGCACTGAAGTTTTAAGGCACTGGCTTTATTAGTATGCCGACATCAGATACAGTTCAGTGATAACCATAAAGAATCCCGTTTCAGAAAATCTTTCCGCCTACAATCTAGTACGTTGAAATGGTCACTGTGTTCTTACGGTTGTCACAGAATTTGTTTTTGTTAAGCGCTGCTAATCATCATCGTCTTCATCTTCATCACCAACAGCACGACATCAGTGTTCAACACCGATACTTTACTGCCTTACAACCATCATTTACTTAAGACTTATTGTAAAGAAAATAGTAAAGGTGGGCGGGGAAGGGACTTAGTGCTAGCTTACTACGAATATTCCGGGGTACCTTTATCTCCAGTCTATTCACTCAGGCGATCTGGATAGGAACTGACAACAAAAATGCCACTGACATCGGTTGGCAGCCATATCTTGTAGTGTCTCCAACCAGGCACAGTGAGGATCACGCGGCCCCCATCCTGGAAGGCGAGTAGCACCGACAGCACCCAAGCGTTTCGTGATCTCCTTCATACTCCTCTGCCAGGTCAAGGTGTTTACGCCACTTTGAATCGGGCGTGGAAAACAACACTCTCTTCAGCAAACGATGGTTCGGCATACGCAACACATGTCCCAACCAACGCAGCCTCTGGTGCTGGACACATTATTCAACCGAAGTACCCGTTGCACAACCGAAAACTCGTCTTCTAACTGCCTCGTTATGGATTCGCCGACACCGACCCACATGAGCTATGGTTCTTAGACAACAATTGTCGAACATTTTAAGACGTCTCAGTTCCGCTGCTCGTGTAGACCAAGCCTCACAGCCATACAACAAAACACCCCGCAATGTAGCTTGATACACATGTCTCTTCAGGTTCGGAATAAACCATTCTGACGCCATAGGTGTCTCAAATTGGCAAACGCGGTC
>NW_008751824.1:438253-445505 GCF_000715545.1 Opisthorchis viverrini | reverse complement strand
TGACATCGGTTGGCAGCCATATCTTGTAGTGTCTCCAACCAGGCACAGTGAGGATCACGCGGTCCCCATCCTGGAAGGCGAGTAGCACCGACAGCACCCAAGCGTTTCGTGATCTCCTTCATACTCCTCTGCCAGGTCAAGGTGTTTACGCCACTTTGAATCGGGCGTGGAAAACAACACTCTCTTCAGCAAACGATGGTTCGGCATACGCAACACATGTCCCAACCAACGCAGCCTCTGGTGCTGGACACATTATTCAACCGAAGTACCCGTTGCACAACCGAAAACTCGTCTTCTAACTGCCTCGTTATGGATTCGCCGACACCGACCCACATGAGCTATGGTTCTTAGACAACAATTGTCGAACATTTTAAGACGTCTCAGTTCCGCTGCTCGTGTAGACCAAGCAGCCAAGCCATACAACAAAACACCCCGCAATGTAGCTTGATACACATGTCTCTTCAGGTTCGGAATAAACCATTCTGACGCCATACTCAAATTGGCATTTTAAGACGTCTCAGTTCCGCTGCTCGTGTAGACCAAGCCTCACAGCCATACAACAAAACACCCCGCAATGTAGCTTGATACACATGTCTCTTCAGGTTCGGAATAAACCATTCTGACGCCATAGGTGTCTCAAATTGGCAAACGCGGTCTGAGCCTTGTAGATTTGTGTATTCACCTCATCTGTCAATGAAAACTTCTATATGCCCTTGAGTCTACCTTATATCTTTGATTACAGCTAAATCGTTTGGTGAATACTTAACTCGCAACTCGAAATATTTGAGTATGAAGTTACTTAACGTAATCTAAGCATCGTTATTTAATTCAGCGTGAATTCTTATTTGCTTTCTGTCCATAGGTCTTTTATCATGGTCTCACGTGCTTTTTCTTTCTCCAAACTACTGGTTCTGCCTTGAGGTGAGAAATTTTTACTGAGTGAGGCAACAAATTTTTGGTTACGAAGTGATTCGTTGTGCTGGACTTCAATCACCGACCATGAGTCAAGCAGAGCAAAGAAACACTGACAATGCAGAGAACTGAGAGGAGCGACTTTCGGTGCGTGCACTTTTGACACCAAAACGACTGTTCTGCAACAAAAATTCTCGACTTTCCGATCCTTAAATGCAGAAAAACCGGAAATGCTCCATAATGACCCATTCATGGTCACCAATTACAAACATTTCAGCCTGGGGTCCTCCCAACTGGTAGGTGTTACAAAGTGTTTGTTAATCATACGTGGCCGACAGTTCCTGCGCAGGAGATTTTTCTGACATCTGCTACACATTCAGATGGTAACTAGGTGTAATATGGTCAGTCCATATACTCGACTGTAAGCGCATGGCGGTGATTTCTGGTGTATTTGTGAATTGCGCTAGAGGAAACAATTGTGGATGCTCTCTTCACTCATGAAAATTAGCACAAAGTCACTTGTGTGGCACGCTTATTTTCACAGCGAAGTGTTCTGGGTTTGGACAGCTTCATTTGTATGATTACCTTGACCCCCTTGTGACCATTCACTCTTGTAAACGCTGCGTCTACTCCAACGCTGACACTAGATTTTCTAACACTAGTAATGTATGGGCGCACCCCAACTGGCTTCAGTCTAAATGACATGGATTTTGTAATTGCAAAGAAGGTTTTTCTCCATGTTCAGAATATTCTCGTGGGTAACCATAAGACAGAATCTTCCTCCGGTAAACGACTGGCTGACAGTGACCAGCCAGTATGGAGTAACCTAAGAACCCCCCGCCTAACAGATGATTTGTTAACAAGATGACGGAGGCGTCTAAAGAACCGCTGATTGATATTTTACCCTATTTTGTATAATCACTTCGTTCCTACTTCCTAGCGCTGAAGAGGGTTGATTAGAGGTTAATGCAAACATATAAATTATGGGG
This sequence comes from Opisthorchis viverrini, assembly GCF_000715545.1. NCBI lineage: Eukaryota > Metazoa > Platyhelminthes > Trematoda > Opisthorchiida > Opisthorchiidae > Opisthorchis > Opisthorchis viverrini. The sequence continues at coordinate 443,604 of NW_008751824.1, read as the reverse complement.
TCCATAGACATAAAGGCGCAAACTACGGACTTATAAACACAGTACATGATGGCGAAACTACGGCGTCTATGTAACTTCTATTTTCTCAAGTGCAGCTGGCAAAAACTCAGTTATTGGTTAATTAATCGAACAATGGGACCTACATGTGACCAGCGCGCGATTTCAAGCGTTATGACTTTCCGCGCGTCTTGAACCAATCACCCATACGATCGCTTCACCCAAGGCCATTTATTTCGCCGTCTTCACTAAATCCATCAACTTTACAGATAAGGCAAGTCTTAATTTAACGTAGTCCTGACACGGTGTGCAGAGGACAACAACTCTGAGGAATTGCACAGGCCTCGCACTAATGGGCCCCGTAGACGCAAGTTCTGGGTTCCTTTGCAAAATATAGATTCAGTATTAGCACAATGGAACTGATATCCCGAAGACCCAGAATTTTCACGGGCACTACTTCATAGTGTAAAACATCCATGTATATTGAATTATTTAGGAAACTATCTGCATCGGTGATTTTTCGAGTGCGCGGATCTTCAAGGTCGTCAATCGCCACTGTCAGAACGTTGCCTAACGTATTAAGATAACGCGAATTGTGATCAAATGTGAATCTCTTTCGACGGACAAAATCTGGAGATCGCTCTGCGGATGAAATAATTCATTGAACTTTCCAGAGACTACAAGGTCTTGTGGATGTAAAATATGTGGAGGTGCAACCCGTAAAAACAATCCCATTTATATCTCTCACAGGTCAAATACCCAAGTACATGTTCAAGCCACTTGGTAACTGCCACTCAGAGCTAACAGCGCAGAAGCAATACTAAATTTATAGAGATATCATGGATGATATGTGAAACGTACGTTATTCCTGATAATTTTTTGGTATGGAAGTAGTACAACATGACGTTGGAGCTGAACTCTACACTCATCGCACGCATTTGTAACGCTAACTTATCCACGACAAAAGTCTTCTCTTGATAGTTTCCCTGAATAAGGTCAGTGTTGTATGCATGGGAGCAAACTGTTCGCTTTCCAAGAAGGTATACATAACCGGACGCTCGGTGGCCATGCCATCCATGATAAGGAAGATGTAGAACTTGTCCTGCAAGCCTGAAATTGGTTGCTTTAACAACTCACCCAAGACCGCTTCCGCGTGCGTTTTGTTGTTATTTATTACATCCTTGAATCTTTGAGGCAACTCCATCTTCTGTAGTCTGAAAAAGCGTCTGTGGCTACTGTTACTTGCCCCTGAATGCAGCGCGGGTGTGTCCGGTTTCCCGAAGTTTTGCCAGCAACAAAGGCACATCATCTACCAAAATAAAATCCGACTATGCGTCACTTACTCGGCACAGATCGTCAACGCCTTGGGCTGAATTTGCATATGTCTTGAGCGGTAAGGTCTCTCCGAATTCATCAGCCACCAACTGCCGCACTTCAGCCGACGACGTTCCATACTTCAGCACGGAACAACAGGTGACCAACTCTTCTTTGGTTAGCCATACAGAAACTGAGTAAACTTATGTTTATGTTTAAGGTAATTAGAGCTGGTGGTGGGATGGTTTTCCTACCTCCTTGGACAAATAGGCACTGGACAGCCGTTGCTTTGTTTACCGTTCTTTATTAGGGGACGCGCTAAGCTCGGTAGCTTCTTACGATTCTTCAAATTGGTTTGTCTTGTAGACCGCCTGCTTCGTTTGTAGTACAACATTTCGTGAGACCAAACAGCGTTGGCACTTCGATTACCATAATAAAGCACAAATCCTACGTAGTTATTCATCATGTATTCATTAAACGCCTTCTGAAATGTCCGGAAAATGAAGATGATGCAGCTGTAGTGTACAGCGTCTGTCAGTTCGATTGATTTATACGTAAGCATGGTGATGTATAAAGCACAAATCCTACGTAGTTATTCATCATGTATTCATTAAACGCCTTCTGAAATGTCCGGAAAATGAAGATGATGCAGCTGGTACGTACAGCGTCTGTCAGTTCGATTGATTTATACGTAAGCATTGGTGATGTAGGCCTTGGTTACTGGATTTTGGCTCGTGAGCTTTCTTTCTGTTTTCCAGCTGAAGAAATTTTCGTGAACAATTGCCTTCGGACTCACTGTCCCGTTGTGCTTACATAGCGTGCATACTAAATATTTGGCGACCACTCCCAGGTTCCCACAGAATATATGTGGAGCCATTTTTGAAACCACACCACAGTGAGTTCAAAATCAGATGCGCGCCAAGAATTTAAAACGGGGTTTTAATAAAACAAACCGCGAAACTGCATGAACATTCGGGTTATCATTGGCCTACGAAATTATGCGAAAAGAGGCGACGGTTTGGTCCGAAAATGGTTATTTGACTCGCAAAGATTTTGCGGATAAAAGCACTTTGCGTTAAGATAGGTAATGAAATCGCAATTGACACCTGTGATGGTGAGGGAATGTCATTCTGGTAGCTGGGTTTGAATCTGCTTGCCTCCTCAAGGGCATCGGCTCTCTCCTCCGCTGGCAGTATACCAGGCTACATAGGACCGTGGAATGTGTAAATACGGGCACATTTAAGTGATTTTCGCTGCCTTGTCATCAGGAATGGCCACCCTTATTTCCCCACGGAAGGATGAGATTAGGCGCAACTATGCTGCTTCCGAATTCGCAAAGGTGACATATCGCCGCCCACTTCTAATGACTGCGTCTTCGTAGCACTTTGAGCATAGTCTCAATAATCAGCAATGCTAAATCTAATACGCACGGTTGTCACGAAGGGGCGTGAATGTGAAGGCCCACCGAAGTCACCGAGGGATATCGGTTGAGCTGTTTTTGCATTGTTTAAGTCGAATGGAAAACTTGAGTGTTTCTGTGCAGCTAAACAGTCATTGTGGGTTAATTCAGGGAAAATGTTTGCTTGTCTAAACCACAGCATTATTTTCACTTTTCTTGGCCGTAACTCGGCAACTAAATTGATAGATGCCCTAACATTCAACACAATCAACGGAATCAAGTACAGCATTTTGACTATTTAGGAGACGCATACGATACAGATTAACGTCACCCTAAATGCCTGAACGGTGCAGTTCATGCCGAAGCTGGCGAAGTCTTCGGCAAGAAGAATACTCTGACCGCCTATAGTTTGCGTGACCAACAATAGTGTATATTCCAAACCCATGGGTATAAAGCCGTTAGGCATGGTCATTCGTTCACAGTCAGAATAAAACTTGATGCGGGGATTTGCGGGTACTGCAGATTGCTCGAAAAAGTGGGCAATGTCAAAAACAGTTGGCAATATCCGATGGCGAGATAATAATAATAGGTTTACGAGGAATACACTCAGTTGTAAATCGATTTGGTTTTCACGGGAGAGCCAACCGCTTCGCAAATGAATGCACTTCTCTAAAACAGCCCAATTTGGGTTCAATTAATATATGAGGTTGACGGACCTCGGGGACTGTGCCTTCTTGATGCTCCTCAAAAAAGGCGAAACAGCCCGCGGGCCGTCGAAGCGTTTGCAGCAACCTTCAGAGTAATTTTCCAACGTGTGGGGAAAATACCGATTGAGGCATGATCAATTCGCTACAAAATAAAACAGGGCAGGTAACCACATAACGGGAAGGTAGGCAAAACCACCGAGGCATCTTGCTTGCATAGAATGTCATCGCAATTGTGAAAAACATCAAACCGAGGACGGCTAGTTCAAAGATAAAGCCCCCTGAGATGAACTAAAAGTGAGGACCATTGCGGGCCATGAGTGACCTTGAGCGTCTAGATAAATAGGGCACTCATCATTCGCACGATAGGATTGAATGTTCGAAAGCTATGACGCGTCCCTGATAGACTAAAGCAATCGGGAAATGGGGTTAAAATACCGGTCTACATTTTTGAGCACCATTCAGGCATCATGAGGTCCCAGCGATGCTGAGAAATTATTCCCTCAGACTTCTCCGCCGAGTGTATGACTGCACCGGTGGAAAATAAGTTCTGGTGAGCTGCAAAATTAAAAATGCAGATAAGAATAGTTCCTGGTTTGAGCACATACGCATGAAAATGCAACTTGTCGGCGCGAAAAGATTTACGCCGCTCTCAAAGATTTGCATTTAGGAGCATTGTGCAACTAATGGGTTCCAGTAAACAGTCACAACAGGCAAAATAGGCCGCTCATTAGAAGCACACTGAAATCATTTTTGCCGTAACTAAGAGGTTTTTGAAGTTATGATTTTTACGGGTTTTGGTCCAATCCTCCTGCACCTTTTCACAAGTCGCTCACAAAATTTTGTTTAAGTGGGCCACGGACCGAAACCGATTTGCAACTCGTCAGCGGTTCACGAGAGATAAAACAAGAAGTTGCACTCTGACATGGTTTGGCGCTCTTCGGTGTTCACCAGGAGTAAAATGACGTTTAAAGAATATCTGATGCAAATTCCACCCAGGAATACCGGTCATCGATCTTTGTTTACTTTACATCCCTCAAGTTTAGCAAATGAGATAAATTTGTTCAGAGAACTTCGTCACAGCACAACCTCCATAAAGTACAACATTTTTGGACAGTGGACAGCATGAGGTGAGCAGTGGCGATGGGAGCACCATCTTTGTGTATGATCATTTTTTCCTGGTATGCATAACTGGCCTCTAGATAGTACATCGTCACGAGATAGCTGCAGGCAAATTACCAACCCAACGGCACCGTTCATACTAGGAATATGGCGCTCTATAGGGACGACCTCCATAGAACGGTCACCACGATAACGGTAACTGTTGTCACTCAGCTCGACTAGTTATCGTACCTGCTGGGTCCGTGTCTGTGTGGCGCTGATTATTGGGCCTCACGGATTCACGGATTCGTAAATTGATACACAGGAGCGAGGATTTTGCTCAAATTTCCCGAGTCGGTTTTGTTCTCGTCGGTCAGTGGCTGTCGTTCACCCGAAAGTCACAAGAGAAAAAAGGGCTTGGCATTGCTCTTTATGTTCTCAGCGCGGGGCAGTATGCTTGCCGGCGCGAGGATTCGCATAAATAAATGTCTAATAGTGTTTCAAGCTGGGTTCTAGAAGGAGCGTGGACAACCATCGGAGGGAGTTCATTCCACGCAGCTACTACCCGAAATGAGAAAAAATTTTGTCTAATGAACGTGTGTGCCCTGAGCTTGAAAATTTTCTCACTATGTCCCGCCGTGTGTTTCCTTGGTCAACGGTGAGAAACCTGTTTTCCAAGCTTTGTTAAAGCAGGGCATATGTAAGAATTAGGTCATATATGGGGCGAGGATACTCCGGGAGAAAGAGATGAAGCATCGCGGGACCCGTTTCGTAGCTCATGTATTTGAGGCAGGCAACAACTCTCGTAGCGGCTCCCTGGACACGCCCCAGGGGGG
>NW_008751824.1:416015-438161 GCF_000715545.1 Opisthorchis viverrini | reverse complement strand
TCACCATGCATAACAAAGGCATTCGCTGAGTCTCCTCCAAACGACATATGGACGCACTTTTCGTCATTCAGAGGATGGTGCCAGTCCAACGACCACTGCTTGGCAGCGTGTACATCCATTTGGAGGGCATTGGCGTTGGAACTCCAGGATTTCAAGTCGTCCGCAAAAAGTAGACATAGACTTGCAAGAACATCTGGGAGGTCGTTGACGTAGATCAGAAACAGGAGTGGTCCCAAGGTGGAGCCTCGAGGAACTCCAATGGAGACCGGCACTGGAGAAGAGTGGATCGAGCCTATTCTCACTCGGAATGATCTGTCTGATAGGAACGCCTTGAACTAGCGAAGGATTTTCCCTTGAATCCCGTAAGACTGGAGTTAGTGTAGCGGCGCCACTTGTGGGACCCAATCAACTGCTTTTGAGAAGTCGACAAATGTGACATCCGGTATGAGTCCTTCGTCCTTGACTTGGGTTAAACTGTCCATAAACACGAGCATGTTTGTTACGCAAGGGCGATGTGGGAGAAATCCGTGTTGAGCTGGAGATATCAGATTGCTGGAAGTAAGGTGATCTAGGATGGCTCGCTTCAGAATGCACGCTAGTGAGGCTTATAGACCTATAGCTGCCAGGCGATAGCCGGTCACCAGTTTAGTAGATTGGCGTGACAACCGCTTCCTTCCAAGCAGAGGGAAGGCGGCCTTCGTCGAGCAACTAACAAAATACTAGGTGTAAATGATTTGCCAGTGTGGACGACGTTTCCTTCAGGATCCTTGGATGAACCTCGTCGGGCCCCAACGCGCAGAATAGGTTGATCTTGTGCAAGAGTTGACAAATGTCCTCCACCGTGAAGACTAAGCTGCTTAGAGGCTGTTCGTAGTTTCGCCTTGACAGGAGTGGATGTGACGAGGACGCTGGAGCTGAGTATAGACATGTATAATGTTCTCTGTAAACCCCAGATACCACTGTTGGGTCATCTGTCGGTTCTCCGTTTCTGACCTTCAAGGAGAACGCGGATGGCTTGTTTCTGCGGCGATGTTTTATGTACTTGAACATTACGTTTTTGTTTTGTCGAACGATGTCCAGGATGGTGGCTTATTTTCGTATGTTCAATTGGCCGATTTCCTATTTACAGCGGTTCCCCATGTTCTGTATCCACTTGGTCAACTTTTTGGAAATGATTTGGGACCTTTTTCCCAGAAGTTGCACAGTAACCCAATCCAACGGCCAAGCCGCAATTATACGAGATACCACTTATCTTTATTACCTATCGTATACACCAGGCAGGTATCCCTGTGGGCCGGTAAAAATAAGGTTTCAACTATACATGATAGCCTAATATGACGGTCTGTCATACTCATTGCTATACTGGGTGTCGCCTTACTTGGCTTCTTATCATATCTGCAAGGTCCGCATCCATGTGCGGAGCTGATTAACCAGTAAGGCAATCACATCTTATCTGTCTTAGTCATAACTGTACGCGTTCGTGCCTACCTTTGCTACTTACCGTCAACAACAGACCGGTATGTATGCGAACTTATGAAGCCTAAACCACGCACACAAATCTAATCAAACGGCGAGCGACGTATATCAAACTCATAATTTTACGCGATATCATCTACAATGACTGCTTTTTGAAAATGCCAGGCCAGTGCCTATATGCGACGCCGATTATTGGGCCTCAATTACCCATGAAGTCCTAATCTAACGGCCAACGATGGCCCCTCTTAGCCATAAATGTACTCGCTCTCCCTTATGTCCGGTACCTGCAGTAAACACCAGGCCATTATCTACCTCCCCTCGGTCCTCGTATATTCGGTTCCCCAAACCGCACGACCTCTATGTGGGTTTGTACCGGTTTGCTCAAGATCTCTGGCACCACAATGGCACGTATTTTCGAACTCAACGCGCCCTTGATTTCTAGTCTACCAATCACTAATTAACTTCTATTCTATTTCATTTAATCACTTGCTATCACCACTCTAAGTGTGATCAACGTTGAGTTTACTCTTCATGAATGCACTCTATCCTATGTGATGTCTCCCCAAACTCAGCAGGTTTTACTGCCCTTGTCTCATTATCTCGTCTTTCCAAGCTTTGAACTATGACAACACCTGCTTTAGACACCCCTGTTATTTACTCCACCTGGCCTGAGATTTATATTCACAGAGACACTCAACCGCACTAAAAAATTCCTGTGATTTTACATCGGCTTCGTTCTGACGCTACACATTCCATTGGCTAGCCCATAGGTCTTGCTGACCGCAGAATAGTGGATCTCAACCCAATTACTTCCAACATAACGTTTGTTACGAGGCTGTCTAGAAACGGAATTGTCAGTGCAATGATTGCGCAAGATTGCCATTGCTAGTTCGATAGCACACCCACTACCGTTTCCTCCCTACTGTTAACCGTTTCCACTTGCCCACTCGTTCCAATGACCGCAACCACAAACAAGCTTTTCACCAAGCCCCAGACGCATACAGGACGCGTTCACTCTAATCTGCTGAACATCTTTTTGATATTTAATCATTTTGGCGAACTCCCAGTCTGTGCTTCTCGTAAAGCCAATAATTTTTTTTGCAGTTAGCGTTCCGGCCTGTGCGTTCCTAACAACTGACTCTTCCAAGGAATATTAACATCCGACTCTCTACAGCGATGCCAATAAGTCTCCACAGCTTCGCTGCACATGGTGGTAATGAGATTCTTGCTACCATTTGTTCTCATTCCTAATCCTTCCGCTTAATCATCCCCACTTACGCTTTTCGTGACATTTGCCATGGGCCCAACAGTCCGGGATCACGAGGATTCAGCGATGGTTTCAGGTCTTGCTTCATGTTAACTCTGCTGACTTGCCGGATCGGTTGTTCTGGATCCCCATTTTCCGCAATTCGCAGGTTTCTTGTCATGTGTCAGGCAGAATGCCCCTAGTTTTGCCCATCTTCGTTTTGTTTTAGTCCGCCACCCTTAAATTCTAATCTCTACATCAGCTAGCGCCCACTGTTTGTCACACTTCTTTTTCAGCGCAATCCCGTTTGCTCATTAACTACATCAGTCATGCTTTTATTCTCAGTAATGTTGTGATCATGCCTGATGGCATGCCATTCACCAGTTAGGAATAACCATCCTTATTATTCATACGAAGTATGCCATGATTTATTTCAGCCCCCAAAACGGCATCATGGTTCCTTCTCCAGCTCTTTCATCTACTTGCTGATTAGGCGTTACCAACAAGTTTTAAAAGACTCTTTTCGGTACTCTACAGCCCCCTTTTTGCCGCAGTACCCCCGCGAAAATCCAACGTCCTCAAATGCCTGCCGGCTGACCACACGTTCACACAAGCTTCAATCACAAGTTTGGAAACCAGCTACCAAAACTTTGCCGTTTTAATTCAACTTCTTAAACGCTTACAGAATTAACCGTGATCCTGATGGCGCGTAATCAATCTGACCTACGTCCCTCTAATTCGCATACAGTTACACCAGTTAACTTCGACCACATACCGCCGTTCCCTACCATCTCCATCTGGATGCGCAGCGGCATTTTTAAATCGAAAGACGTCGCCTTGTTGTAGTTGTTAGAAGCTGTACTATTTTTGACCCAGTCTAATTTATAACACAGCACTCTTCAGTAGAACTTTTTGACCTTTATTCTCTTTTGAGTCTTGAATTCAGATACGGCTTCATTGTTGCTCGAATCAGAGAGAAGCAAGGAACCAAGCTGTGCCTAGATGGTCCAAAGAATAAACGGAATCCATACTGGTTTTTTAGCCAATCCTAACAAATCTAACTACCATAACCGGAGCCAAAACACGAATCTTGATCAGAAGCAGCGACGAGAGCACCACGGATGCCAAAACCAAAAAATGACCGCTAGCCCGGAGTTCACCATGCCACGACTATTTAAAACCGGTCGTGCAACATGGACAAAAAGGCAATTTTCAATATGAAGCATATTAGCCAAAACAACAAACGACTTGCGAAAATGTTGTACCATTCACCTGCTCTGTCCGGAAACTCACCAGTTCCTCACCAGGGCACCATCAGGTTGTTACTAGGCTGGAAAAATTTGAACCTCGCTAAACACTCATTACGACATGTGTTATCATTGAACTACACTTGGAATCTAGCTTGTGCTACTTTCTTAGCTTTATCTGGCGGGAGGCCCGCCACAACATATAAAACTGCCTCTTTATATAAGTTGGGTTTGCGCGGGCAAATATGTCATGATAATGTTTTGAATACACATTTGAAAGGTTTTGAACTATTATGAAGAAACATTTGCGTGGAGCAAACAACTCTTCCGCCCCTTTACAAATAGATCTGTTTGATATTGGAAATTGTAGCACTTGTAAACTGCTCTTTTTCATGCTCAGTATCATCTTCTTTTTTCCCATCATTACCAGTCACATCGCTGTACAAAAGTTTGTTTTACTGAAATAAAACCGCTACCGCCCGCGCGTTGGCTCCAACGTGACTTTGAGACTTCTGCTGAGTGACTGTTGTTGTGACCGCCGGTTAGCTATATCTGACCGCTGCTAATACTAAACGTGAACAAACATTTCAGCTACAAACGCTGGACTAATATATTCACGCTTGTGGAATAATATTTCGATCACCGGAGATCTGGGATACCAGGAAGATAGAACTATTCTTTGTGTGGTGGTTCAACGGAATACGGAACTACGGAATCTCCTATTTTGAACTGTGAGTCAAGATTTACTTGTATTTTTCTCTTTGTGACTTTGTATCTGGCTTACACCAGTAATTTGTTCAGTTCACTAGAGACTCCATAGGGCCGTTAACCACTACAAAATTAACAAAAATTTGAATTCTGCGCCCGTAATAGATCTTGAGTATGCTTAAATATATTTTCAGCAAAACTGCATTCGACTGATGGGAGCATCCTTAACTCTGCGCATAGCGGCCTAGGATTGCTTTCACATAGGTAGTTTTGATACGACGATCTATCCGCGGACACCAGCGATTATCAGGGCCAATCGGCAACCGCACGAGGCATCAGCCGATGCAGGAAACCACTTAGCCTGTGAAAGGTAGCCTTCAACTCTGAAGCTGACTGTACAGACCAGCAGTTGACGAATGGCCCACCTTCAGCTCTGTCTGCGCAGTTAGGTGCTTTGTGCATGTCTCGTTGCATGCCCCCAGCAATTTTGATTTGCCGATCAAATGTTTAATACTTTCGTACAATCATTTTACAGACGACGGCCCACGCTTGGAAGCTAGAGACAATAGTGTACAAAGGCCTGATTGGTTGTATTCAGTCAGGCTGAAAGCTCAGGTGCTTAAAAGTGATTTACTAGGCGCCATTCATGCAGTGTGTTCTGTGAACGTTTACGTACGAAACGTATGTGACTATATAAATCACCATGAGATTCCACCAGGAGTACACGGCCCCTTTCGACAAGTTGTGCAAAAACCGACGGCGTGTCGTCGGTCTAATTTAGAAAACCTAATAACCAACCTATCTAACAATAGAGATCGGTACATAAGGTGGTAATTGTAAATAGTTTGGGTGGTTAGCACCATTACAGACTTATCCGAAACGTATTGTCGGATCATGGGTCATGGTGCTCCGCACTTCAACAAGGCACTGCAGCCCTTTAACGCATCACGCAACCTTTCCTGTTTGACGGGTGGTCTGTCGCAATGAAACATGCTTATTGGGTGCTTGTGCTTCGGGTTCTAGGGCATCACTAGTAAGTAGTCCGTACATCGCGAAGATAGAGCCCTGCCAGGTAATCCGTACAAGCTTAAGAAAAGCTGCACCAATCTGAAAAGATAGTAAGTTTTTAAATAAACGCTGTCAAATTCAGGAAACTTATGTAAAATTTTCAATCGGTTGGAGATATCTTGGAACCGATTGAGAAGTCATTGTTTCAGAAGAGCTTGGTAAACAGCCGGTAGTTTTAAGTTAAGCAACGTTTCGCTTTTGACGAAAAAGCTTCATCAGGCTAAATGAACAAGTCACCAATTTGGTCAAGTTTTTAGCTAGATGAAGAATCAGTCAGTGAGACATATTCATATCAGTGCAAAAAACCAGTTAACGACTTTTGTCGGTTAGTATTTCTGCCAAAGTCTTAGACTGACTCATTGAGGGAGTTTCAAATTAGTTCTGATCGGGTTTGTTCCTTAATCGTCCACTTCAAGGAGCTTTAATTGATGCTTCACCGTCGGTACCATTGCTAAATTTCATCGGTTTGTGGTGTCACGGCAATTTGCTTTGGTTTGGAAAGGTGGGTAATGTTAAGAGCTATTTAGATTGTGGCTGCTCCTTCCGAAAACTGCATATCAACACGGGTTAGCTCCAGTGATCCAAAACCAATCTCCAAACGCCTCTAGTTTTACTTTTGCTATTCTATTAACACTGGAGGATTGCAATTTCTAGCGCCTCGGCCATCAGTCTCTATGACGTCGACCATAGTCCTCGCCACAATGTCTCAACATTTCCCGTGCTACGTACATGGTCTCCCATGGCCGGGTCTTTTAGTAACGCTCGATGTTTATCATCGTTTCCTAGGCCTGATTAATCTCCTTTTATGCTCTCCAATTTTAGTGTAAAGTTTCCTGGCCGTCTGTCTCATATAGATCTTAGCTCAGCTGTTACACTCAATTTTGTAGGCACTCCCTCGATCTGTATGCCGGGAGGCGATCCTCAAAACTGCACCATCCTAGACCACAGAGTGCTTCCCCTCTGGAAAGCTACTCTAATGTTGGCCGTACTCAGAATGTCCCTGGTTGATATCGGATAAACTCAGTCCCAATTCATTCCTAGTTGAATTTCGCTACCGGTGAAAGGAAGAAGGCCCTCACCGGTAATTTACCAGTAACAGTTACAGACTATTGGACAGGGAAGCAATACCCTCATACACATCTTGTTTACAAAAACTGAATATCCATCGTCTCTTTGAACGCGTTTTTCTGAACTTTGCTGGATATTCATAGACTGTTAACCAAATCCAAGTAAATGCTACAAAGTGACTCCACAAAATCCGCAATGGGTCTAGCTTTTCAAGATGCACAAAGCGGATTTACAAGAAAAAATACTACTCGCATGACTTCCCATGAGTAGTATCACCGTGACACCAGTATCGGCACACTCCGCAGCTGATGTCTAATCCAACTAGCTGGAAATCCGCTATCACAAAGTTCGTTCTTTAATTTGGGTTGTCGCTAAATCAACTTTTACTGTGCTTGGTGCCCTTACAAAGCTAAACAAAGCTTACAAAGCTAAGACAACTCTAGCGAACACCGACTTCGGATTGACAGGTAGTTCAAAACTGTCTTGGTGTTAGTTGGCTTCTTCTAAACTGTGGTTTTTGATTTCCCCTGTTTTATGTGTCTAAAAAAGGACATTTTATCTAACTCGAAACCTATCGTTACACTAAATTTGATGTATAGACCCAGTTCATTCGGATATTTGTAAAAAAAAATTAGCTCACCTTGCCTTATTTTATCACGACAAAAGTTTCCTCAACATGACTCCGGAATGTCTTGGGTGGATATGGAAATCCGGTTCAAGCTTTTTTGCAAATTCTTTGTTAAATACATCTGCCAAAACCAGGGATATCGGGGATTTCATTGCTAAATCTTGTTTTTGGGTGGTCGGTCGGCTATTTCTAGAGTTGTTCTTCCGTACGTTTGTGTATAACTAAAATTGAAGCTTACAAGGATGTCATCTGGTTCAACAGTGACACCCGCTACTTTGTTGGCGAAGTCATATGAATTCCTAATGTAAGCACTAGATTTCCTGTTGAGAGGCCACCGGCTGGCTCATGCGGTGGGAAAACTACTCCATCTGAAATATTACTATTTTATGGAATTTTTTAGGCCATAGAGTCATGTTTGGATTGCAATTCTTGGGTAACGTCGATACTGATTACCTCGTCCCATGTGGTTCACCACGAACCGCAAAACTCTATCAACATTAGCTTTACTCCTATTCATTATAGGTGGAATGTTCATATTACCGAGTAGCCAGTAAGGACCCTCAGGTAGGTGTTGCTCTCTTTTGTTGAAACCATGTTCTCAGCGAAATTCCAGTCCCACACCTAAAGATCAGCTGATCAATCAGGCCGTGGACTTGATATCATAAACTTTGATGTCTTTGGAAACCTTATGGCCACAAGATTTATCCTTTGAGTTCTTGGAAAGACGTTGAGCAAATAAATGGAGAATATCTGTGTGGTCTTTGTGCGCACAGTGGGAAAACAAAGGCGCATTATTCTGTTGGCTTATGAGGGCTTGTGCAACATGAATAACAGGTGAAAGCCAAGGAATCAGGTTATAGTAAAAGGTTGAGCACATTTTTCAATGACAAACAGTCTTCAAATTTTGTCAAAAGGGCATCTGCCTCATCTCATGTCGTCCATAATCACAAGGCAGATATTTTTTGTACGACAGACAGCCTAATAACCAAACAGAAGTTTGTCACATGTGACGGGTGGATGAAGTACGCAAGTCAGTTGTCTGATGTGCGGCTTTTTGTGGCCAAAGAATCGGGTGAGGTCTTTACCATACGTGACGTCTACAGCTGCCGCCGGAAACGTTGACGGCCTATGTTGAATAAGTGGCTGATTGTTTGGTCTTATTTTATCTAGTTCTGACGAAGTTTGGTGGATGCAGACGGGTACTACTGTTCTAGTCGACAAAAGCACCCATTAAACACTTCATCAGAGTGCGATAGATTGCGATTTCCGACGTTTCCAAACAGCCGCAGATGTCGCTGGGGCGCACCTAACTAATCTTAAAAAGTCGCTTACCCAACCAAATCACAGTGACCAAAAGTCACGAGAAAATGCATCAAGCACAAACATTCATACATATGAGGTGGTAACCCTGAAAATATCATGGTTTCTGAGGCATCAATTTTATTGCCCAGATGCTGATTGGCGTCTCGGAACGAAATTTAGGGTGAATTACATCGGATAACTGCCATTTTCACGACAAGCCTGGTGAGTCACTATGCCGTGTTAAACCCAGCAGTAACAACAAAATCTCGGTCTTTGGAGAAACTGTTCTTTCGTGTAAAAGCACGGGCATGGGGCAGAACAATCAGCCTCAGTTACTTCACAACCATTATTTACATACACACGCTGACCGCGAAGTAGACATTTTTCACCCAATTATGCATATAAGAAATTGTAACATGGCTACATTTCACTCTTACGCAGGTTCGTAAAAACCGGACTACGATGGGGCTCCTTCTAAGGCTTTAAATAATACATGGCCTGCAACTATTGAATCGGCCAACCTCTGGTAGAACGTCCTCAACTTACCACTTTCGAACGCAGAAAATATCATTTTGAAGCTCTGTCCGAAAATTGCTTCAGATTTTTTTTAGTAAAATGTGCGGTATCCAACAGTCGGCTGGTCTTGAATAACAGTTCACGGTAGAACTTTCGGAAACCGGGCTCAAACCAGAGGTCTTTGATCGTGAGATCACAGTAGACGGGTACCCCGTTTTCAAGGCAACTGAAAACACAGGAAGAAAGATAAACTTGCTCTATAGTTAAGTGCCACCCTGCCAACCTCGGTTTTCCTCCCAGGCTCAACTTCTGCACTTTCGTACGTTAAACATAGCTTCGAATTCAATCGCGTGGGACCCTTCACCCGGCGTCACCCAGTGACAACCCTCGACTGGTGACAGCCTACTTTGAGTTCAATGGAGAA
This sequence comes from Opisthorchis viverrini, assembly GCF_000715545.1. Lineage (NCBI taxonomy): Eukaryota > Metazoa > Platyhelminthes > Trematoda > Opisthorchiida > Opisthorchiidae > Opisthorchis > Opisthorchis viverrini. Next base: position 428,478 of record NW_008751824.1, on the reverse strand, counting down.
TATTACGAACAGATCAAAGGAGCACTAATGAGGTCATCAATCTCTGGACTCATCGCGGAAATTACAATACAGAAACTGGAACGAGTCGTGTTACCAGATATCAAACCGAAAATATGAGTACGGTATGTGGACGATACATTTGCTATTGTAAAGAAAAATAAACTGCCATGAGCGGAGGAACTGCTGAACAAAGTGTTTCCCGACATCCACCTCACAATGGAAACGGAGAACAACAAATTGGCGTTCCTAGATGTGCTCGTCACAAGGAGAACAAACGGCCAAGTACAAACTGAAATATACAGGAAAGAAACGCATACAGACCAGATTCTGAATTACCACAGCAAACATCCGAACTGTCACACGCGGAGCTGTGTTCGAACTCTATTCAAGCGGATGGAGACACATTGCAACACAAACACGTTGAGAACTCTCTCGAAACCAAAGGGGAGGTTGGATGCTTTGAAGAAGACTAACGTTACAAACAAAGTTAAGTGCAACGACTGCGGCAAACACTATGTTGGCCAACCGGGAAGAAAGCTTGCTACGAGAATACACGAACTCAAGCTAGCCAGCAGAAGATATGACCCAACGTCACCTGTCTCAATTCACGAAGACAGAGGAGGACACAAGCTCAATAGGGACAGTGTTCAAATACTTGCTCACGCAAGAACAAAAGGCAGCGAGAATTTGCCGAGGCATGGTACTCCACACAAAAATCGATCAATAAAAACATCGACATTGACCCAGTCTATCAGCCGTTACGAGCAAAAGAACCACACATTCACGGGACTCTGAACCAAGAAACCTAACGACAACCAACGGACTAATTGAGTCAGATGGAGACAATCACTAAAAACAGAAGGCCGATAAATTAATCAATCAGGTGAACAAAACCCACACCACAAAGCAAGAAGGAAACGGCCGAATAACAGCAGAACAACCACACAGAACTGCCGAATTGAATGCACCCAACGAACTAACCAGACACAGGAGATTGAGACCACGTCAGATTCACAGGAGACCAATCAAACTGTACGACGATCGTTTCCAGAACTACCAGATACTGTTAAGAAGCTATATGATCACAGGTAAAAGAGGAGGAATTTACTCACTCAACCCTGCAATGACGATGTCACCTTGATTGGTGATGAAACATTTGCAATCCAACTACCAAGCTCAGCGAACAGGCCAACAACCAAACAGCGCACCCGAGCTACCTATATTTCACAACATTGCTAACCCTCAAGTCCACCGAAAAATGACCTGTGGCTCAAACAAAGACATAATCAACTCTACTCCAGCTACTACTTCAAGCACCTTTTGCTGTGGGTGATTTGGGTGCTTCCAAGTTCTCCTGGATCGAGATCCAACGCAGCAGGTCTCGGCGACTCTACAAATCAACGCTGAGTAAGGTCGTTCAACGGAGCGCCGGACTCAGCATGTCGTTGTTCCCACTCCATACAACACAGAGTACTTACCGTCCCCGCTGAATCTGGTTATCACTAACAAAGTACTCCATTGATTAGGTGTTAACTGAATCTCCACTGGGACATGGTGACCACTGTGTGCTGCCTCTTAATTTCACCTGCTACGGCGTAACCCGAATCCTTAAACATGGACACGAGTATTCCGCCACGCACACTCCTCAGAAATGCGTATCCTCCTTGGCCAGCTCAAACTGGATCCAACTTCAGCGGAGGAAAGACAAAGGAACTTTGTCCAGAACACCAACGAATTTGATGCGATGTTCATTTCAAAGAAACCAGCAAACAGGTGAATGGATCAAAAGCTACTCAGCAGGATTTGATATCCTTCAAAAAGACAACTACACAGGGCAGAGAAGATTACCTGGGGTTTCGTAAGATGCAGAAACGCTGCTTATCTGAGGTCGGCCAATGGAGCGCAAAATAACGGCTACAATACAGAAAAACAAAAACGTACTACTTAAGTGGCGGCACATGGTTGAAGAAAGACGCCTAACATGTTCTCTTCAAGTGACAAAGAAGAGGAACTCGCGAGCTGCCCAATGGCTGTATCTGAAGCCCACGGAGAGCAGATTGTGAGTTTTAACATTGCATGAGATATCTTGGCACATCCAATATTTGCCAAACGATATTACGAACATCCCCTAACTAAATTGATCTTGACGCAGAAGCACGTCTGTCAACTACTGAACAAGACAAACTGCTTTAGCGTGTTTGGGCCATATGTTGTCCATCCAGAAACCCAGTGACACTCTGGAATAAGTGCGTTCTAATTAGTCTAATCTAGCGTGTGGATGTTGCAATTTCAGTGGACTTTAAGGTTGTGCTTTCAACCAAGCCAATCATTTTCTTACAAGTGGCTCTTTGTCCTGTGCGTTAACAGTTACTCTTCCAGGAACTTTCACACCCGACTCAGATCCAAAAGCTACATCAGCGAATCTATAAGGTTTCATTGTACACTATGATGTTGATATCTGTGTTTCAGTATACCCGTACTATGAACCATTCCACTTCATCAAACGCCTTTTTCGACCCTGGCTGTCCGAGGCCACGTAGTCTCAGCAGTCGTCCAGTTTTTTCTTTCAAATTGAATGGTCGCATCACTGCGTTGCTGCTGCTTCACCAAATTTAGAGTTCTAGTTTCTCATTGTCCGCATTTTGCATTTTGTTTTTGTTACGCACTAGGTGGGACGCCTTAGTTTTGCCTTCCCTTGTTGGGTTGTTGCCCACCAACTTCAAATTGTAACGGTCTGATCTTGCTTAGCCCTGATATGTTCCACGAGGATCAGGAAAAACGCATGATTTTTACTGCATTTATATGGTGTCAATTTAGGCATGACTGCGGCTACGTCGGCTAATGTCCACCATCTGTATGCCTACATCGTTTCCGGGCAATCCTGAGTGCCACAAATCCCACAAATCATGATTCAATCCTAACTCCACCAGTAAAATCTATCTAACGGTACGCCGCACATTGGCTTGGAATAAAGATTTTCACCATTAAAAGCATCTCTGAAATTAACAAAATATCTCCACATGGCATTTCACCAGTCGCAAGACAAAGACAACATTCTTCTTCTTGGAATTAAGTGATTATTAAGGTAATAAATGTGTGTGATGACGGCATATCACCCGGGAACCACATGCCTAATAGCCTCAGTAGGATTTCGTACAAGGTGATGGAGAATATTCTGAATCGGGCCATTTCCAATCGATTTCCTGTGAACAACTTGATAACTCTAGATCAGCCTTTCTTGCGTGTAGTACTTGTCTGTATTTATGGACAGCTTAGGACGGAGCACTCACCACAGTTTCCTACTCGTATAAAGTAAAACATATTCCACCACACCATAAATCCGAATCTTTTGGTATTCAAGGAGAAATTCTACGCTGGATTTGGGCTATTCTATCAGGAGGAAAGTTCCGGGTTAACGTTGCCTCAATCTACCCTCATCTTGTACCGGTTTTCACTAGAGTTCTTCAAGTTTTCGTTTTAAAAATATTCTTCTCATTGATCAACAGCCTTCTTGATGCGCTGTCTAATTTTGCGCACTATTTGGAATGTTGCATTGCCAGAGCCAGCGCGCTCCAAATGGATATGGATGCCTCAGAGAATTGGAATTTTGACTGGCATATTCCTCTGAATGAACGAAATTGCGTGCAGATGTCGTTCGGAGGAGTATTAGCGAATATTTTCAATGTACGTGATGAGAGGAGATTAGGAAACATTACGAAAATAGATACCAAAATGATTTAGGTACCAAGGACCCATCAAACATCTTCTCACTCCACCATAAAAAATCTGTCCAAAAGGCATTCGATGCTTCCGGGATGATTCGGCGCAACTTCTATGTATTACTCACACGAACATTCATATACTCTACGAGTTTTACGTTGGACCGCTTATTGAACCCGCCAACAGGTTGTCTTATCACAACGCAAAACGGACATAATCTTCATTGAGCGTGTCCAGCGTTCTTCTGGGAACATGTTTGTTGACCTCGAATTCAGTGATTAAGAGATAGGCCTCGTGGTGTCTGATTTTCTCCCTCTGGAGTATCGTCGCCTACGAAGGGATTTAATGCTCACTTATGGCTTGTTCAAACAAGGTTTGACTGATTGACTTTTCACGGTTCAACTAAATGATACACATTTAGGAAGTGTAAGATGATTTGCCATCCCAAAGTGCAGACTTCTGCTGGACTTCTGCTGGGTAGTTGTTTCGTTGAACAACCTTCCCCTGCTGCAATCAGAACCCATTTAAAAGCGCTCCTGAATGCCTTTTTATGTTCTTGTGCTGGAAAGCTTACCGTCCATATGGAGAAAGTTCTATTACTGCTCAAAAATATGGGTTTGTTTTACATATCTTCGTCTTTTGCTCGATAATTGTGAGGACGCGTTATCCGTCAGATTGTCACGCGGCTGGAGTCATAAGAGTTATATTGTTTACCGCATAGAAACGTTTTAAACTGGAGCTTATTGAGTGTGAAAGTCGGTGTAAACACTTGTTGTTTTGCGACGTTGCAGAAGCCAGTAACCATAGTGCGCTTCATGCCCTTCGGTCTCTTCCAGGTTTTCAGCACATATCCCCAGGTTACTCAAATCTAAGCGGCAGATAATCGTATAATACCGTGTTGTATCAAAGGATGGCGATTGTGCTTCATATGTGAGCCATTTTTCACGAGTAAAAGACTATTTCCCGCCGGAGAATGATGAGGTTTAGAGCCGAAACTGGCCACATTCTTATGGTTATGGGCTCAACAGCCTAGTTTGAACCGCTTGTACTTGAGCCTGTTAGGCCTAATAGCGTAGCTGCTGGGAAGTGTTATCTTAAACCGATGAACTCAGTGTGATTAAATGCACACTGAAAGTTAGTACTAACAGAGTGAACCTGTTCACTGTTACATCAAGCGTTCTCAAAAGACTGATGTCTCGTAACTTTGCCGGTTGAAATAAAAGGCGCAATTGCACACAATTGTGTGAGGAACTTTCGCGTGCCCTGCTCTCTGTTGTAGGGGGTTGAACGCTCAAACCCTTGCCTCATCACGAAAAACGGTTAATAAAAAGTGAGACACTGTCGAAACACTATGAGCAGCATTCATATCATAAGAAAAGCTACTCACACTGTTGCTGAAAACTCTTGAGCAGTCTGCCATCGCTCTCACGCTTCTTGGATGTCATCGGGTAGGCCCAATCTCGTGCTTCCGTCAAACGTAAGTAAAGAATATCACTAAGAGGAGATCCAGTTGAGTCTCCTGTGTGAACCAGATTGGTGGGCGAATCAGTGTTCACAACCTATTCGATAAATTTATTGCTGAGGTCGACGAGTTATATGTACTCCCAACTGTGCATATATATTACACTAGGCGCCGTTTATGAGGCGTTTTCACATTAGTGACATTTAATTTTAAAGACAGTTCATTGGGAGCACACTGGTTTTTAATTTATGGTATTAGAGTGTTGACACAGCAGAGCGAAACTTTTATCACCGGAGCCAAACGTGTAAATTCCATTCGCGTGAGTTTAACCACACACAATAAATTCCTGAAAACCGAAAATAGTTATCTAATTTCTAACAAACATTGTAACTGAACCTAAACAGGCATCATTATTACACAAAAGGTTGTGTCTCACAAAATAACTCTGCAAAATCCGGCAATTTATGGAATTCCCGGCTTGTGCTGAGCCTTTCTAGCATAAACACGTTCGAATTTAGGATCCGCTAGGCTGGTGAAAATGAAGCAGATTACTAAGCTTGTAACACCAAAGGAACCATCTCGTGAACATGGGAATGGCTGCACCTTTATTCCCCCTTTATCGTTACTCATTGCCTAGATAAGACACTACTGCATTGTGATGCCAGCACGTGATAGTGGTACATACATCTTAACAGTTCCTTCTACGTGATTGCAGACCAGTCACGTTGTCGTACTGTTGTGATTCATGCACAAGCCAGCATTCTGATTGGTTAGTTGTGCAAAGCCAGGAAATGCGCGCATTCGAATTGCATTAGTGCACAATCCAAGGGATCAGCATCTGGTGCTGATGCTAATCACCTGTCACAAATAAATTGTTCTATTGAGTAATCCTGCAAATCAAAGCATGATTGATTTGGGGGTATGTGTAAAAACTGGGTGATTTTTTCTCGCGATGCACAACGTTCATCTCTTGCGTTGAGTAGTAGGTTTACTTGGAAGCCAACTGCTATTGCCCAAACGAGCGAAATTCCGAAAAACCATGAAGGTCTCGGATATGGAAAGTATGACAATTCGTCTGTCAATAGGATTAAGCCACCCGCTTTAGGGGTGCCGCTATTCGATCACTGTGTGTGTCGTTGTGTCGTTGATTAGTCGTTGAGTCAGTGGTGGCCAACAGCTGGATACCTCTTGATTTATAAAAAACCAAAAAGGGATTTGCCTTCATAAAACGCCAAAGATATACTGTCCTTAGGACCCAGTCAGGGATGCGCACTATTTTACTGACACTGTAAAGTGAGACAGAACCCCTAGAAGTAAATACTTTTGTAAGGAAGATCAATTGTATTAAGCCGTACACATACATCCAGGCATAAGGAATGCGCAAAGGCCGAGAAGGCATACATGTAACAAAGAGTCTTGAATTTTCAGGGCGTATAAGATATTCGACATATCTGGATGAGAGAAGTGATCCAGAGCAATGTGGATCCGAAAAAATCTACACAATTGTTTTGTGGGGAATATTCAGCAGAGAAGTGCTTAGTCGTATTGATCCACACAACCGCATGTATAACAGATAGCACCTGTTGTTGTGACCATCTAATGCCATGCACACCTGATGTTTTCAATGGCAAACTGCTGCGATCTGCACGGAGCTACAGAGCTGCTACCAATTAGATTCAGCAAGTGAATAAATAATGATCTGTTCATACAAAAACATGTTGAAATTGTTCGTTATCTACTATTCGATGGGATCAGAAATGACCACCGTTGGTCTAATTGTCATTGATTTCGGTATAGCTCTGAATCTACGAACCGTGATTGCTAAATAACAAACGCTTTCTAATTCACCTGTTGGTTCGACTCCTGCATAACCAACTAAACACTGTTAAACCAGTGTAAACGCAGTTAAATTGCATGCCTACTGCTCGACACCTAACAGATTTGTCGTTAATAATAATGACCACTTTGTCAAAATAACTTTCTACCCACCATTCTTCATACTGGCTGGTCTTGGTTGCAAGCCGATTAGACTGGCAATTGTTAGATTCCCTGAGGTGAAAGTTTCTAAAAATTGTCTTCAAAAACTTTGCAGAAAGCTATGCTTGGGAGATGAAAAACTCAACAAGCCTAGTTTCAGTCAAATTGACTAACTCAAGTTTCCCTATTAAGGTGGACTTGGATGTGTGTGCGTATTTTACTGTTTGAATCGAAGCAAGAAGTTTCTGAGCACAAACGTTTAAGACCACTTCAAACTCAGCTCAAGAAAAGTTGAATGGAGTTGTCACTCCAGAGTATATTTGTCAAAATCAGTCCAATTTGGATTCAAGTAGAACATAAGGTTGACGGAAACACGGGGACTGTGCCTACCTGATGACCCCCAAGAAGGGTTACCGGTCTTGGGCTGTCTAAGAGCTTTCAGCAACCTGTATATTGTTCGACAACACTTAATTCAAAAGCCAACGCATTTGCCAAGTCATTAAAACTCTACTTATTCTTTTACCGTAGTGAATCGCGGACAGGTGATTCAGTCTGCATCAGCCCATGTTTAACTCTGGCCTATCTTGCCACCCAAATCCAATCAATCTGGGAATTTTTCGAATGTCAGTCGAGTGCGCCCGTTTGCCACCCTCGCCTGTGAAGTCGCTGTCAATCCGAGCAACCGGTCTGCGATTTGACTACGTAGCCTATCGAAGCAGTGGATCAACCTTGAGGAAAAGACCAATAACTGGCTCTCTTCCCAAAACAAACCAAATTTAGATCTAGCCTGCTTGCTTTTTCGTTCTGGTAGATGGAGCGTGAAAGCAAGGGTGCTATGATGAGTATTTGAGGCACGTATGACCGGCGTGTACCAGCTGTCCGAAATTAAAGTGCTCCATACCGAATCAAGTTGTTTTCTTAGACCAAAAATAGACGAACGCGAGTGAGACTCGCAGAGTTGTGTGGACAATCAGATTTGAAAGAATACACGCTTCTGGAATTCAAAACTTGAAGATAACTTATATGAGTGTTCAGGTGTCACGAGTTCCAGATTTAGAATACTCCTTCCGTATGGCAGCACTCTTGGTGAAATCATTTCTTCCTCATACAGTATGCATACTGAACAAAATTCGTTAAATTTTTCTTAGGTTGGCAAGCGTTTTGGTCTTTGCAGGTACGTAGATGGGGAGGTGGTCTGATGGACTATGGGCTGCATAAACGAATGATGGCCATTTGAACCCTCTCCTATACCTAGTATCCACCTTACAGTCTTAGTTCGAATGGGCGGCACTAAATATTCATTGATTTCCAAAAATGGAGTCATTGTTTCTCAAATTAAACGGCTTGGAAGAGGAGGGTAGTTGCCGTGACGGCTACTGATTGGTTACGTTGATCTGTAACGTGTGGATTTGTGTGCGTGTGCGTGAACTTAAGTCACTTGCACACGTTAACATACGGTCCCTTGCATTTGGTTGGCTTAAACGTAGCGCTGCACATTCACCGAAGAATCACGCTAAACAATCAGTGGGATCGATCAATACAACGGTAAATGAGCGCGATGCTGTGGATGTAAAACTTCAAGAATTACACCAGAATATTCAGTAAGTTCTTGTTCAAAAGGGTTTCAGGAGAAATTCGTTAGGAGGTGATTTTCACCAGTTAAATCATCAGCAAGGATTCAGCTTCGGTTATACGGTTCGCTCAAAGATTATCATCAATCTCTTTATGCCCGAAGACAGCAAACACAAACAGATCTGACAGACTGAGAAGTTTTTGACTCGGTTGTGAAGTTGATGATTACATCGGTAGCCGAGCCTGGTGACTTTTGCAAAGGCTCTGTCGCCAGTTGATCAATCCAAATGTTCCTTTAAACACAAAAACGAAGAATCAGGGTCCAAAAACACAGAAGGAAAGCTAGCATGCATTGTCCTTTGAGGGATGGCTAGTCTATCTCCAGTGAAGATCCTGACACAGATGAAAACCTTCTTGAGGTATCAAAATTAGATTTCTGAGGTAAATTAGATGGGCATTTGTATCTGTTCGTATCTAGATTAACTTTCTAACATGGATTGTGACGCAGCCGTGGTAACGAGTTTCAATCAGGTACTGAGTCTCTTGTCTATGATATTCTCCGAGTAGATGTGTTTCAAAAAGGCTGTCTCCTATTTTAGCTGGCAAACTGTTCTAAATATCGCAGTGTATTTTTCTTCACTTCACGCAAGTCAAAAGGCTGCTGAATGCTGGCGGCCGGGGAATTTTCAGCGACTTTTTGAGTAGTGTATCAGGTGAAGAAATAAATACCAGCGATATTAAATTTCAACAGTTTCCAAATGCCTCCTATTACGGGCAAACGAAAATATGCACCAGACAGGCCCGTATTTGGTGAGCCTGCATCCAGTTCACCAAGTAAAATAGACATATAAAACTGTGGGTAGACAGCGATGAACATCATAAACGGAAAAATCAACTGGGTCTCAGGTAAATCACCCGTGAAAATCAAACTGGCATTTGTCAAGATACTGGTCTGCTCACAGTACATGATTCATTCCTTCTAAACAGCCAGCGCAAAATTGGACTGAGTCAGCATCCACTTCCACTACAACTGTCAGTGCTGGTCAAGCTAATTAGTCGGTGCTTGATAGCACACCAACATTTCATAAAGTATTGGACTGGATTACTTGGACAGAGAACAGGCCGTGAATTCGATCCGACGAAATGCTGTGGCTCGCATTTTTAGGAAAGGGTCGTTGAGTGGATATAATCATGAACTGTCACTTTATGCCCTAAATGAACACCAACTTGGCTGGGGTTTCCGGTATTGGCTTCGTATATCTATGTCATTTTAGATCTATGGAAGTTAGCGAAAACTTTGTCCTTATTCTCTTATTGTTCCCATGAGAATGCCAGCAAAAGTTGCTTGTAGCAGTCAAACAAAAGCGGTAGGAAACTTTGAAAGAACACTTGCAAAATTAAAATTTAAGTTACTAGGTGCTAGGATTAGCAGAGGTGCCCAAGAAATCTGGAATATTTCCCCCAAAGTAAGGATATTCCATCTAGTCAACACCAAGTAAATTCAAACGGGACATGCAGACGTAGACCACAAGCAGCGGAAACAGATAAACAATGAAAACTCAACCATCAGTGACACCCACCAGTCGTTTTCCCCGGAGGATCCTGGGTTAGGTTTGATCTGTACTCAGAGAAATATCTTACTACAGAGAATCATGGGATGGCAAAAAGTTTCAATGAACATGTAAACTGAGAAGTCGAAGATATTTTACGGAGTCGTGTGTGCATAGTGAAACAAAGGTAACATAATCTACAAGGTTTTTATGTGAGCTACTAAACGACATATCCAACTTTGTCCTATTCAGTCACATTCTTAACGCTTGATTTCGAAATAGGTGGGGCGAAAAAATGAGACGCGATTGTCTATATTTTCATTATATCAGTGTCCGTCATTTAGTTGTCTTGACATCCTTGTCCTAGGCGTCTCACTAGTGCAACTGTTGCGAGACATCAGGTGTGTATCTTCAGCCGTATCAATCCTCATGTCGTAGTCTTTGAACATTAATTTATCATATAAATTGATTTTTTCTGGTTTCGAGAATAGCCCCAAAAATATTTAGGAAACAAGTACATGAGTCTTGAATTCCTCTGTCACCATTACCTCACGTGACTTGGCTAGATGACAGGAGATGATATTTTCATCCACCTCATGGTGGACCACGAGACAGTTATACTGCATTTTACTGTAGTCCTGTGGCATCATTCAGTGATCCGGCACTGATTAAGAGAATATTGCCGTAACATTTTTACTGCTGTGAAAAACTCTTGGAAACAAGCTAAAATGACACATTGATCTGCTACTGCGACGGCACTGTCACCTTGGTACCGCATGATGTGCCTTTTGGAGGCAAGATAGTGAACCCGCTTTGGGCTCTTGGCATTCGTTCAATGATTTCATCGGACAGACTTCCGTTAGAACTGCTCCAAATACCAGGATATACAAAGCCAACCTGCTCGGAAAATACACTTTGTGTTTTCTAAGTGCAAAATTGTTGCCAGAGGATGGAAGAATACCGAATAGTTTATTCGGTACCGCATCCGTATCCTACGCAGCCCAAGCCCTTGAAATGATGTTAGCCGCTTAATCCTAACCAGCAAGGTTCGTTACAAAAACTATGTGAATATCAGAAGTTTGAGAGACCTCTAATGCTCAATATTATTTATTCGTTGATCAAGCCGCGCAGAAATCGAGAAGGCACACATCCCTCTCGGATACCCCCTGTTGTGGGGAAGCTGGGGGATATCTCCTAATATGCAATCGCACTAGCGAACTATGCTTATTGGCTTCTTTGATGTCCCTTACCTAATCAGAAAAACAAAACCAAAGAGCATTAAGACTGTAGGTTGTCTGCACATATTCTCCTCTTACATTGGATAAACCGAGGAGATTTTGTCCTCCTAGTCCCTGCTGCATAAGAATCATGTCTGATTTTAGAGATCAGGACTTTGCCTATCTTCATAGGACAATTATCAGCAGCATTAGAAAACCTGCTACCGAAGGACAACTCTATGGCTGCCAAGAGTGGCAAGTATGTACAACGGCCTGTTTTCGGAGATCGACGTTAAAGAATTTATTGTTTCCTCCAGAAAAATAGATCCAAGTTGTCAGTATCGGAGACCAGATGGTGTTTGATTGGGGAGGCAAACACTGATACGCATTATTCAAGAACCGCGTTACTGTTGAAGGCCAGCATTCCGATTGAAAAGCAGCCGGAAGCCAACTAAATTATTATTTATTTGCTGCCGGATATCAGTGCGCGATTAAGGTCTCTGTAGGTTCCACTGACAACAGTTTCTCAGAGGTTTGTTGCAAGAATCAAACAAAAAACTTCGGGCAGTTGAAGCATTTTTACTCTTTTCGTTTACCTGACTTTGTACATTCTCCAAGCTACCTAGACTGTACATGCACCAAAAGGCAGATAATTTGTCGAGTTGGGTTGTGGCCGCGATCAGACGAAACGTGTACAGGCTCCCGGGAAATCCATAATCTTGTCATAGGCCCAATGTGTTAAGTTGTAATTATATGGTGTATACAATACATACCATACAATATATGTGGTACAAATGTATATATGTATAGATGTAGTGTCAGAACAATGTTGATGATAAAATGACTGAGTTTGATTCTAAACCGAAACCACCCCCCACCCGTCTCACACGACTTTAAAAACCTCGCATCAATTATTCTTCACGTCCAAAATCTGTTCGCTAGCGGGCTTTGTGGAAATCTTTGAA
>NW_008751824.1:344134-415785 GCF_000715545.1 Opisthorchis viverrini | reverse complement strand
CCTCGCATCAATTATTCTTCACGTCCAAAATCTGTTCGCTAGCGGGCTTTGTGGAGGTGAAATCTTTGAATGTGCTGACCTGCAGGAATGCCAACCTAATTCGGTTATGCTACAGTGCTGGCCGTAATATGCAGAACAAAACACATACAGTGTCTGCGTAGCCACGTATTCATACTGGATAGGGAGTCATTACAGAAAACGCCGTTTGGTGGAGGTAGTAGTGCACTACATTATACACTTTCGTACTTTTGCCTAAGGAGAAAAACCAACCAAATTGTTTACTGCATGGGTAACTTGGGGCAAATATTGCATCAAGCTGCACTTTACAGGTCTAAATCGTTCACTTTCAACAGGGAGAACCAGAGGAAACTAACTAAAGGTCGAGATTGTTGAGGAGGAAAAAGTTAGGTTACAATTGATTTCAAATTGTGTACTAATCTGCTTTTTCACATGATTAGATCTAAGTAAACTGTGGACATGAATATGGTCCACTTAGCCTTCGACATATGATGGTATGTATGTATGTTATCACTCGAAGAGCCAGTCAAAATATGTGACCACACGATGGGGGTACCGTCGGCGATGCCATATCCCGTCTAAGTGCTAACTAATCACACTGTCGACGAGTCGATTGTGACCAAACAGTTACGTCGCCATCCTACAGGCCGAGAAGATTCGGTTTCAAAACTTCATGAGCTTTCGTGAGATGTGCAATGTCTAGGACGTCCATTAAGGATGGAACAGCTAGACAGTGCTTCTCGGCTCTTCAGAATAGATTGGCTTCAATTACCGCAAGAAACCTCCATTAAAAATCACTCCACACCAACAAAAAACTTTTGGCACATCCTTGTGGAAGAAAATTTTTAAAGAGTAAAAAACAGGCCTCCGGGCCTCTTGAGATAGCATGGCCGGATTACTCTACCCCAGACTCATTTACGTACGATTCACATCATATTGTTCTATAGCGTATAACTTGTGCTGTAATTAATCACACACTCAAAAAAACACTACATCTTCCAAATAATATGATGAACAAGTTTCTGTGCATTTGAGAACTGTTTCACATCATTTTTGATCTGATATTCTCAGTGGTTGAATGATAGGAAAGGAGACCCGCTTTCGTCTCCCTTTACACTCATCCTGATTTTGGGGTGGGCCAAGATAGTACACATCATGCTAGCTTTTCTTGACTTTGTATATTAAACACCGACATATTCATTTTTTGTTTTTTAAACCGGGAGTTTATGCTTCGCGGTTTCGCTTATCCGATATAGGGAAGTAAGTAGGAGAGCCAGACCTATACTGTATCCGATCCCGTGAGATATAAATTTTTAGGCACACGATTGTGTGTCTGGGTGTGGTATGTCCCTATAACCACTGCATGAAACCTGTGTTATCATTCATGATAGTTTCAAAGTAGTTTTTGTTTATTTTTTCATTCGTTTTCATTCAGACTAGAACACCCAACAAATGCTAGGTTACAGAGAAGCCAGTTTGTCTTGGCTGCCCATCTACAAAGGTGATAGAGCACCACCTCACGCTGTGGAGGCTGAAAAAGAAATCCATGTGATTCGAGCCCGTCATCAAGATGACGTGCTACCAGGAAAGTGGCCACTCCATATTGGGCACATTGCCCACCTCCCATTCCATGATTTGGAGGTTGAAGTGACCACTTTTGAGGTACTCTGTGATACAGGTCTTTACTCGGGAAAAGCAAGGTAAGCAATTCTTATGATAAATAGTTTTGAACCGGTGAGTCCGACAACGTGTACCTGTAGGTCCAAAGGTAGATCAGGGTAGTATCAAATTAGTAGTGAGTTTGTCGTTCATCTGTAGAATAAGCCAACATGAGATTGTCAAATAAGATTAGGACTGATCTGAAAACAGTTGCCCGAAGAAACCTGACAACTGATGGAATCGAATAATGTTATTCTTAATTTACAGTCGAAAGCCATTTGTATGAATGCGATGGCCGCAAACTATTAAACCGTTGCCCGAATGTGGACTGGCCGCATATTACCAACCGTTTTGAGCAGTTCGTTTGGCGCAGCTCGTATACGTGAATGTGCACCTTCAAAACAGAAGCCCGACGTTATGTGCTAGATTTTAACTGCGTGTAGACCATGTGGACTGTAGGAGAACTATATCTCAATTCTGATCTTATTCCAGTGAATCTAGAGTGCACTGCTTGCTTCCTGTGGAAGATTTAGTCGTAGACGCATCTGAATAAATGAATAATCATGGGACCAGTAAGCAATCAGTATATATCATCCATCCGAATCAACATGGAAATGTTCAATACAATCTTGAGTCTAGGCTCCACCACAATCAAGTACAAGTAACAGCAAGCAAATCCACCTTTCCTAACAGTCCGTTAACTAGGTGGCCCAATATGTCGTAGTTATAAAATAACCTGCAACGTGAAAAATACCCACTTTCGCAGCTCTGTTACTCCGCAGCAGAAATTTTTGCTTCTAGAGTAAGATGGATTTGCCTGACTGAGCGGAGATACAGTTTGTACACCGTATTCCTTGTGGAGTTAGCGAGGTACAACTATTTGCAAACAAATTTGGTTTTTCGAGAGAGTTACCCAAAACCCAGCTGAATCTCTTCAATTTCGTGCAATTTGGTTTTAAGTGGAACATAGGGTTGACGGAAACTCGGGGACTGTGCCTACCTTATGAGCGCCGAAAGGGCAAAACCGGTTGTAGGCTGTTGATGGATTCTCAGCAAACTTATGACTGGTGCATTAAGTATATACTTATCTGTAGTATTTAATTGAGGGTAATTTGGTCTAGTGTACCCCAGCTCAAGAGATAACACTCGTCCAAATATGTCTTTCAATCTTTTTTGGCATTAAAAGTTAAGCGGGAGCATTTTAGAACACTTTTAATCGTGTACTACGCTCTCTTATCCAGAATTTCCAAACATATTTAAGTAGAAGTTCGAAGCGGTTCGTTGTTACTGGCTGTTACTGGCTATTAGTTAATACAGAAAACAAGAGATACATGTCTTACTTGACTTCTTGACGAAAATCAAGGGTGACTGTGCCATTATGTCACACTAGACTGGCGAAGGTGAGAGGGTAGGCGGTGAGCACGAATTCAAAATCCGGTACAGTATACTTGGTTTCCATTCCATAGCTGATGATTTACACATGCGGGCTGTCACCAATGTGATGAACTTTGTGCTTTTGGCTTCAGGATTGTGCGTGTAAAAACTTTCAGTCCTTTCCACTCGGTACTCATTCTATGCGAAGGTGGTATAGCGACCGATGAGATCAAAAGTTTGTCTGTATTATCAGCGTCAGTAAAATTCCCTGCATAGCTACGTATTCCGGACTTTACATATGCGTAGCCGAAGCATTTCTAGATCACATATATAAACAGTAAGTGCATCAAACCAATCAAGGATGATCCGAAAACAGATTTGCCTTCAAAACATGTCATAAATGCTCTTTTCAAAGCACTCTATCCAACGCAGCATTCCATAAGGGAATGTATTTTTCACACAGCGAAGGACGTCTCTCCACCAATAGGAAAATCCTTGAACTAGAATGAATAAGCCAGAGTAAAGGTATCGAAGTAATGAAACATATATTGTATTGGACAGCATTTTACCAGCATATAACAATTTGGACCGGTCAGTTCTGGCAACAGAGTTTCATTAGTAATTCAGAAACTAAAGGAAAGATCATGAGATTACTTGAATAAAGATAAAATTAGTTTTCGGCGAAAGCGGGTTGCGGTCAACACTAGAGTCCAAATCAGATAGAGTTCAAATTATTTGGGTGAAATGAAGCATCGTTCTTCCTTGTCAGTCATAATCTTTGGTAGACTAACGGCGAAAACTTTGTTCTGGCTTTCAATGGGTGGAGTCATCCTTGGAACTGAGCATACCTAAGCATGGAAACGTTTAATGTCACGCCACAGTCTAGTGAAACAAGATGTTTCAGTTGTGTGGGCAACTTTTTCAAACGATTTCTACGATCTTGAGCCTTAACAACAAGTGGATTACGCTGTCAAAGTCGCCCCTAAGAATGCTTAATAACTTTTAGTTGTGGATGCTAAAGTATCTGTTTTTACAGAGAGAACAGGATAACAACAAAGCCCAGGATATTGATTCCGCGCATGGACACCATTCGCTCAACCTGACAAAACTAAGAAACTGCACCAAATCAATAACGTCGATGGACAACGTTGATTAACAGGAGAGTTTCTATTCCATAAAATTTGAGAGCGTTAGAAATATTTGATGGGATTTTGGAAACACTTGAACCTATCGGGCCTTTCCCGGCCCCACCACGTCTTCTGTCTCATCTGTGTGATCGGCTGGGTCCACATTCACAGGAGTTCCCAATGAAGTAAACTGTTCAGCTTTGGCGAAGATTTCAGTTGTTGTTACGCAAAGACAACTCGCCACTGTCTAACAGTAGAGCATTTATTTAGGAAACAACTGTTCCTAGAAAAAGGAAGCATTAGGTAAATATTTGCACAGAATTCTTGATGCCATTTCTTGAAGACAAATGCGTGCTCCAACTCACGATGTTTTGTTTGCTTATCTGAACTAACTCGCGTGAAAGAGCTGACAAATAATGAAGCATAGATTTGGGATCTTTACAGGCGATAATTCAAGGGATGCAAGTGGCCTGAGCTCCCATCTTTTGAATGCCCGTTCATTGATTTTAAGCTCCTTATATTTGCTTTACTTAGCCTGGTGATTCTTACTGCCATTAGCCAACTGCGCCAGAGAGTAACGCTAACTACCACTCTGAACATATCCTTTGGTAACTTTGTTAACGAATATCTGTAACACCAGTGAATTCACTGATTTCAAGGCTGTACTGTAAGTTTAGGCGTTTGCTTCTTATTATCCGTAGTAGGTCTCATAAGTTTACACATTCGAGGTATGAGACCATCTCTGAGATGGAAGTGTTCCTTCCCTATATGCACTGTCTCCCACGCATTGCTCAGTCAGTCGGTCGAATGGTTGGGATTTCAGCAGTTTCCAGAGTAAAAGAGAAGTTCTCATACGTAGTCTACTTTGTACACTTCCTGCACCAACATGACAAGCCCGTGTGGTAGCCGTCAGCTTGTATCATTTGGGTCATTCCACACATTAGCTCGCTATTCAACCCATCCAGTTCAATCAAAGAAAGACCACAAAGAAACACGAACGCGTTTGAAAGTTGTGCAACACTTCGCTCGCTTTCGGTCTGCAGTACTTTCAAGTAGCATAGCAACTGCGAGGCGGGAAGCGTAAAGCGTTTTTTGTACGGTCTTTCTGCAGTTGATTTCTCACAGTTAAATGTAGACATTGAAAAACTTTGTCCAAAAGTTGTAGAGAGAGTTATTTGTTTTCCCCTTGGGGTTTTCTTGTACGGACTTCTCTCCCTGGATTGGAGCTGCGGATAAAATCGGGAGGTCTGATTAGAAGTTTAAGGGTGTCGTGTGACAATTCCCTTGTGTAACAGTCGAACAGCCTAATTGATTTCAACATCAAAAGGCTGTTTCTAGAATACAGTTTTTAGCCAAATTGCAACCATTTGAAGCTAGTCCGAGATGGCTCACAGAAAAAACCGAATGCAAGGTCACATTAGGTATCTTTTAGGTGCAACGCTAATTTGTTGGGGAAACAAATCACTGAAAATGTTTCATTCCCTGAGCTGCTTGAAACAAGCATAGTTTTCATATCTCATGAGCGGAGCCGGAATGGTTGGTATTCATCCGTATCTACTCCGTTGCATGTTTCTGCAAACTTTTCCATGATGGGTGAACTACCAAAAAGGTGTGAACTTCCATGAAACCAGA
The DNA here is from genome assembly GCF_000715545.1 of Opisthorchis viverrini. Classification (NCBI taxonomy): domain Eukaryota; kingdom Metazoa; phylum Platyhelminthes; class Trematoda; order Opisthorchiida; family Opisthorchiidae; genus Opisthorchis; species Opisthorchis viverrini. The sequence goes on along the minus strand of NW_008751824.1, from coordinate 409,975 downwards.
GTTATCCTATGGCTTTTTTCGTCAAATTTTCTGTTTAGGTTGTCAGCTAGATTATTTTTCAGCTGATGTCGAACCGATTTTTTTCGTGGTACACAAACTTTCCTTTTGTACCTCTGCTTTAAACTACAGTTGCCATTGGCTTCCGGCAGAAGGTGGGCGGATTCCTCAAAACGCCGTACAAGCCGGGGTACAAAAAGACGGCACACCCCTGTTTGTAGCACGCGCGAAGATCAACAATGAAATGTGTGTCGGAAAAGCACTACCGACCCAAACGTTTGCACTTCTTCCTTGGGGTGGACAAGAACATCGAGTGGATTGCTATGACATATTATGCTGGACGTAGGAGTTCTTAACCCCTTATCTTATCTCCATCCTTCGTTCTCCACACATGCACATCGAAACACTGTCCGCTCGCTGAACAGCGCTAACAGGTGACTGTTTACATCTGCATACCTGAAGAGTTTCTGTTTAATAGAATATTTGACAGAAACGTGGTGTTTTTATTCGTTCATTATACATTCGCTCATTATTTTTGTAGGCCCAAAAGATCTCTCGTCGAAATCAAATAGTTGTGTTGATAACGAATAAAAACAGGGTTGGGGATATTTATGCATGAATAAAGTGTGCGAGGTAAAGATTGTACTCTAAAAGTACACTCTGTCCACGGTTTATGGACTGCGAAACTCTACCAGACAGGCATCTGCCTGAGATCAATAGTAGACAGCATACGTCTAATAAGCTGCCTTCTTAGTGACTTCCAAACGCTAAGTACTGCACTGTGCACTGATGAGTTTGCAGGACTGTCTCCAAGATGATCGAATTGGGGCTCTCGCATGGTTCGTTGTAAATGGAACATAATGCCAGATACCTTTACACCAGACTCAGTGAGAAACATGAAGAGCAAACACTGTACGGAGAAGCATAGATGGTTAGTCACCCACAGAAGAAAAGAACAATGATGATGCATACTCTTGCTGCCGGGACAAAAGACGGATTTGAAACTTGATTCTTTGAGGTTGACTAGGGATCAAGCCACAGCAACTGAAGACTTAGCCTGTGAGTGCGGAGCTCATTCACGTGTGTAGAATTGCTAAACCAGGAGGGTTTTTTGGAACAGCCTGAAACGGCCCTGGGGTACACTAGAACTAATAAAAATCAAATGTGCGTTAGGATTATGGGGTCCTCGAAAAATTCCATCAACCGGAAAAACAGGGCCACAAACATGACTGGGCTCAATATTCGGTTTTCCGACCGATCAAAAAAAATAGAAAACCGTTTAAAACACCTGTCAGAAGTGAACCTGCCGTAGTTATTTTGAGAACGTGCGATCCAATGCACTGTTTTGGCATGATGCCACCCTAATTTTTGCAGGAGCTTTATCACTTTCCAAATGTTGATGTCTCAAAGCTTATGAATATGAATTAATGAAACCCATAAACCTGTATGGACGCTACAAACAAACATATCAATTGTTCGGTTGAAAGCGGGCGATCCAGAAGAAATCGATTTTAGACTGTCTATCGAGAGTATACAATCAATTCCCTTTGGAACTTGAGCAGACATGGTAATATTCGTCAGTCGATCACTATGTTAGGTACGCTTCTGACGTAGTTATCACTCTCAAAATTTCCTTGTTTGCTGTGCTCATGTCTAATGTAAGAGGTTCGCAAACCTGAATTCCGCTACTCCATATTTTCATATTCCAGTGTATTACTCAGAGGCCGAAGGCAACAACAAAATGCAGCAAACAGATTTGATGTTTTGTGCCAGAGTGAATGGAAACTTCTTCGAGTGAGTAAGTGGAGTTCAATAGCACGCTAAGTTTGGCAGCAGAAAATGTTGCTAAATTCTTATCCAAACGATTTCGGGTAGAAAAACTGTCGAAGAACAGTAGGTAGGATGACTACGTAGTATTTAAAGGGATCGAGATTCAAAGATACACTCTGTAAACAATCGACAGTGTTTCGCAAACCTGTGACGAACAATGCACCTTTGATCTTCGGAATATCGCATGTAGTCTTTGAAGTGTGTTAGTCACAAACACTCAAAACTAATCCTCAACAAACTTTCACAGGTATAAAATAAGGACAATATAAATGATTAAGATTTGGGGTACAAACAAGCATGTAGAATCAAACTTGCGGTTTGATTTTAGTGGAGACAACTGGTCACGCAGGATGCCGTTAGCCGCATAATGTTCTTAACTGCAAAAATTTTACGATTAGAGTAAAGCTTTCTGTGCCAAACTGTTGCATTTTGCTGCATATGTGCTCAAACCAAAAACCACCCTTATCTGCTTTCGCAGCTCACCGAGTTTCATTGTCCAGTGAAGCAATCATATCTCTGGTGGAAAAGTCTGGTGGAATAATTTCCCAGGATCGCTGAGAACCCAGGATGCCTAAATTGGCCTCAAATGTTTGGACTAGTACTCTGAACTTTATTGGTCGATTGCCCCGGTTCATTAGGGAAACGTCATAGCTTTCGAAAATTCAATTTCATTGTGCGAATACTGAGCGCCATCACCCAGTCAGGCACGTGATTTGAATTTGAAGTGTAGCAAAGTTGTTCTCAACAATATTCAGAGAAAACTTCACTTGCCATCCATTTCAGCAAGAAGCTGGAAAAGAACACCATGAATGGCAGTACAGAAGCGTCTATGAAGTCCACAAACGAATAGCCTACATTTGTACATTTTTCCGTTTCGTCCAAAAATCAAATGGGCAACTTACATCAGGGTATACAATATACAACGCAGCTATCGACGAGAAAACTAGTAGGTGCTTGCAGTAATTTTACCTTGGGCTGGAATTTCGAAAATGGACGGAAGATCAGATTTTGCTTTCATATGCAATGGATTTAACATAAGTAAATTTCAACAACCAAGGTAAGATAACTGCAAGGGTACTATTATAGATATCTGTCACAAGGAGCCGGGACCACGAAATCTCTTAGGCTTCAGTTCGATTGCTTGATTTTTCGCGTTAGTAATTGTTTCACCGTTGGTTGAGTCGTACACACACACACAATAATACTCATTCAGCTAGGAGTTAGCCAGGGATTTGAACAGATATTGCCAATTGGTTTCCCAACGGTCCTGAAGCTTGAACAGTCCGCTCACTTGTCTAATCATGCAAACCATTTTTCTACGGAAAAAGTCGTCAGATGTTCCAATCCCCTACCTGGTGGGCCAGGAGACTGTGTTTGTCAGACTTCTGACCGTTGATCAACCTGGTATGAGAGACTCTGTGAGTGTCGCTCGTTGGATCACTGAGGTACGCAAACCGCCACACAACGGTAAGATCCAGTCTCTTCGTAACGGGCACAGTTTACGAGTGGATGTATGAGCAGTCTGGTCCGTTAAAATATCTATTATTCATCATACACTGGTCAAGACAAATAATTTGATTGATAGTTGACATGTTTGTCAGTAGATTCAGAATTTATCATGTGAGATTACTCATTGGTATCTGTCACGGCAGTTTACCTTCTAAATGAATTTCACCTCTGGATCACGATTCCGCATTGCTACACCGGAAGCAAGTAGTACACTGAAAGATTATTTGGGCAATGCATTTGGACCGGACACAGTAGACAAAACCTTTTCAAGCATCCGTTGTACGTACTGGTTTCATGAACGTCTGTGAGTGACATTCAAATTCAAATTCAGTAGATACTTCAACAGGTGAGATGTGGCCTCCTTCCATCAAAACTTACTCAAGTGATATCCACTCCTCGCCCCTCGAATTTCAAATATATGGATTTGGTTATTTCACTGATTTAAATTATTATAATTATTTACCAATGGATCGTAAATCATCCAGCTTCAGACAACGTTGCCGTCTTCGTCTCTTTTTGGAAGCGACGCCATGGTGACAGAACACGTCAATTTAATAGAAACGTCTTATTCTGCCGACAATTGCATTGTAAATTCAACAAATCAATTACAGCGACCACAATGACATGGTGCATAACTGCTTACCGTAATTTACGCAGTCAGTTCTATCAAACTCTGCAGTGAGACAAATAAAGAGGGCCGGTGTGATGCTACAACAAAGAGCTGTAAAATTGTAAAATTTTTTTCCTTCCAAACGACCAAGTGTTCACGTTTAACTCGAGAAAATGCTTGCACCCGGGACAGAGCACAATCTTTTGTGAAGTAGAGATCCTAAATCTGAGCTTTATGCACCGGAATAGTTCAAGAAGTATCTTACGGTGGAATGCATTTTGCTGACCAAATTGCGAGTCCCTTAAGTAGGTTTTGGGTACAACAACTCCTTAAAAATTCCACATATTGAGACTTCCCGCTGCAGGATTTTTCGCAAGGCAATATGGTGAGAGAGTTTTTGCGGATCGAAAAACGAAATTCACTTTGCTTAGACAGCGATTTACCAAAAACATGTGGGAACGGACTCAAGTGTTTGTTTGTCCTTTGTTTGTTCTTAAAGATACTTGACTAAACTACGGTATCACGTATTGAGCTCCTCCCTGCAAGGTAATGAGATATTGATATTGCCAAACTCGGGTCGGCGGCCGCTGATTGTCTTTCCTTGTCGTTCCACATGGAAAGTGGTTCAGGATAACCGGTTACAATGAACAAAACAAGGTGCGCATCATGTCACTCTACATAGAAAACAGCAGCCAGAGATTGGAGCCTAAACACAATTTTTTCCAGGACTATCTTCTCTCTAGCATTGATGAAAACACCCCATGGTTCAGTAGCGTCGCATTCATTATGAGTTCATTCATTGAGAATGTCTAATGATAATCCACGTTAGACAGGTGAACACCTAGTTTGACACAGTCGCAAAACCAAAGTGGTTTCTCGCCACTTTTTTCAAAAAGATACTGCTCAAGTACTGTTCAAGTAGATCATAAGGTTGACGGAAACTCGGGGACTGCGCCTATCTGATGAGCCCCAAGGAGGGTGAAAGCGGTCGTGGGCTGTCGAAGATTTTCAGCAACCTTGTGAGTAGTTTCCTTTATGAAGGTACTGCTCACTCCCATCACCACTGAAATCCCGATGAAAGAGCACACTTTAAGTTACGATTTGTGTTTAAGTTCGACTGATCACCAAAATATCCAAAAGTAAGCTGGGAAAATTTATTTTCGTTCGTGACGTAACCCATTCATGTTCTGAATTCTTACTCTAGAAAGTGGTTAGCCTAATTTAGTTGTCCGGTGATTATGCTTTTTACAACGCAACTCATCCCAAACCTTGGTCATGGATACAGTTGCGAATTCTTCTATGCCCTTGGTAGCTGAATTGACCCTCCTAGATTTCCGTCTGGACTGTGAGCTTGCGTACTTTGATAGACCACCATAAGTTTAGCCATACTTACTGTACCCATTCGCACACGGAAATTCACCTATTTAAGTGAGGTTCATCAAATTATACACTATACAAACATACATGTCTTAAATCATACTTACTGCAGCGAACCGAAAGACAAACTAGCCGTGTATAGTTTTGAATGAACTCATTCTTTTCCAATAAAGATCTGGAGACCCAAAGGCCGATCATTAGTCGTTTAAATTGGACGGCGTCCTGCAGGAAAGTCAGCATACTCTTGAATGGAAGCATGGAATTTGACAATGCCCCCTAAGGGTTAAAAATTTCCGCAACCACCCAGGAAAACTTGTGTACATCTAAAGAGCAGAAATTACTGAAATGCAAGCCCTTCGTGAATTTCGAGCAACCCGAAAGCCCTCGATAAAAAACAAATTATCATAACACACACTCTGGTGGTAGGGTTCATCTGTCTAGTTCAAGTATATCCTTGTGAAACAACAAACGTGCCGCCCTCAGAAGTAGCCCAGATGTGCTAGAACCCTCAAAGGTACCGCACTCCAGGGATATGTACAATTAGACATTGTTACTGGGCGCCTGATACCAGAGAAACACCTGTATAGGTCATGAATGCTGTCAGCTGTAAGCCCGGTGCGCACAGCACCACAGTTGACTCAAAACTCCGATAAGTCCCTCAGTACGTTTAATTAGTTTTTGCTTATCTCAACTCTGATACATACACAATCTAGAACAAAGTGTAGTCAACAATATTATTTTCTGTAGAAGACTAATTACTTGGTTTCTTCCAAAACTGTCTGCATTTGTTTAAGCTCTGCTGTTCTTGCAAAGTATCCGATTTAAATTAAGTGTACTAGCCAACCATCTGCCGCTAATGGTAAGTTCATGGTAAAGCCAGTTTCAGTGGACCATTTGTTGCAAGCAGTATTTCGGTGATTGAGTTACTAAGAAACCAATGTTTGGGACGATTTACGCTTCGCTATGTCATCGAGTTTCTATAAACACTTCGACCAACAACCTCGACTTGCCGGCTGTCAGGAGGACCGGCGCTCGACAATGCAGATTATTATACCTCGTTTCTATCTTTCTTTTATTTTCTTCCTTTTGCACAGAACCCAAAGTGAAATAAAAGCCACCAGCCTCGCAGCATTGGCTTTAGCAACGCTAGTTGTGTTCACATTACCTTGTATTTGAAACTTATGTGATCCGTTCTGTTGCAGCACAGTTTTCTAACTCCAAAAGGGCCCTTTGAGTTAGACAACACTGAACGGAGGTCTACCTTGTTCAGTATGTTGAAAAGTGAGCGAGAGGTCACAGAGCTTGAGAGCTACTGTTATATACGACGTCTCATACACGTTCCGCAACTTGGTATCATAATGGAAAAGCGCTCAGCTGCTTAAAAATGAATATTTCTGACACAGCGCGGTCGCAGACACCGCGTGCAGTTGTCAAGCCTAGCGGGATCGGACGGTACACACGCACGTTTAGCTTACGTGGACAGTCTAAGTGAATTTCCGAGGTGGACAGTGCTGAATGAGAAACACCCGTAAATGGTTACGGGAACAGTTATCGTTGGTTGGGTTAGGCATAGCACTCGCATTCCACATATCCCGAAATTGTGTGCTAACCAACCAGTTCTTTTGACGGTGGAATTCACTAAGTGTGAGAGCTGTTTAATTTGCACCTGGAGTTTCAGTAAGTTTCTACCCAAAACCACAAATCTAAATGAATTTCGAAACGGGTTAATTACCTTGTGAGGTTAAGCAGGATACAGTAATGCCATAGAAAGGTCCGATTGGAGTAAAGTCTAAACATTCGTAGACCGCGATATGTTTTACTCCGTAATTTGACTGTAGGTTTCATCTGAATGCCATTCGGTTCACCTACAATTAATATGTATGGCGAAATTCTTATCAGCTCCCACTCATATCAGTTATCCGTCCAGATAGCAATCTTCTGATAATCTATATTTTATAATTATGTACCTAGGAGTACCGAAACAGTTGTAACATTCTGTCGGTGGGGGACACTTACAGTTTCCCATAAATCATGATAAAATTGGAACGATTTTTCTTGTTACTCTGAATTCCACTGCCTCACGACCTAGAAATATGGCAAGTCTAACCAGACATTTGTAATACGACACAAGACGATCAGCCAGTATCATGAAACCAGTGCACATGCATGAAAACCGTGGTGGTTACAAAGCACAGTCTCATGACAGTCTGAGTTTTCTGGAGTATCGATTCTGTTTGGTAAACACTGCATGTACGTTTGCGAAGTGATGGATGTGGTATGTTCGGCTTCAGGACTGAGCTTTGTGTGGCAAGCAGTTGCTCTATGTTTGGTGCACATCTTTCATCGAAGATGTACATTTATCATAAGATATTGGCTGATCCATTCGGGGACTATGCTCTTTTGTGCCTAAACTGGATTCATCAGTACCCTTCCAGATAAATTTCATCAGTTAGGCAACGTGGCTTGCGTACGAGCCGTACGCAGGTGAAGCTTCAGTGAGAGAGACCTGGGATTTCACTCAGAATTGTTAATGTCTTCCACGCTGTACCACACAGTTTGCGGGAGCAAAGTAATCACCCTACCAGTTGACAGTAATAATGAATCAGTCTGGTAGATGATGGCATACGATCCAGCAAACGTCAACCGAAGAACAGGGTCCGCATTCGAAGTGACTGGCACTACTCCCTCTTGATCGCCTAGAACAATGCACTTAAAAGGTGCGGAATCAAACATCGAGTGAGTAGCCTTGAAATGCTACGCTGGTCATACCCTATCAAACGTCTGCTTGCTTCGTCCCTCATGCGGAATTACACACATATTAGCATCCTCACTGTCTTCCCAGCCACTAAACTTTCTTATGAAGTGGACGCTTACCTAAGGATTCAGGCCATGTCCATTTGTTGTGATGGAAATGAACGAGTTGCAAAATGACATTCGTTTTCTTGACGTTATTGTGATTTATGAATGCTGTATTTTGATGCTCTGCTCCGTGAATTTTATGCCATTACGGATGCCATGTTCCAGATTACCTCGGCTGCAAAATAGCTCTATGGAATTATGCCAATCGGGCATTGGTTGGTCTGACCAAAGAGAAATGTTGAGCCATCATGCGTGTAACTTGACTGGCCGTTCCATGATTTAAAACTGCAAAACCGCAAGCCGGAATGGAGGGATTGACCAATCAGTTAGGCACTGACGATGTCGTCTTGAATGATGTTCAAACGTCATCTAATCGGCATCTAATCGACAGCTAATTCACTAGTTTTATCAACAACGATATGACGGCAGAAGGATTCCGAGGTAAGCCTTTCGTCTTGATAACGAAACAGGCATCACGGCATCTGGAGCTGAAATCCAGTATTGGATAACAACGTGTTTCATATATTTTGACATGTATGTAGATCATCCAGTAACACAGAGAAAGCAGGGCTGCGGCTGGGAAGAGAATCCACATAACCTGGTCACCATATAGTGATCTTGGCTATCGAATTTCACAGTGATGTCTCTAATAGATTGAGAGATGTGGTCGAATGGTGGGAGTCAAGAAAAATGGTCAAGAATGATGCCCACTAACCACTTTTTCCATTTTTCTCCTGTGGTAATGCTTTGTCTGCAAATACAAAACTCCAGCTAAGGTTTTTCCAACTTAACTAATGAGATACCAACATAAACCCAGTTTTTTATCTACTTGTTACCATTTTTACGTCAACAAAAAACAAGGGTGATAGCTAGCTCTGATCTAGTCTGTTGTGCCTCTGAACCTTCAAAAGAAAAACTCAACCTGACAATGAAATCAGTGCTTTTTTCAAGTTCTGTTGACATGTTCCTGCACATGTTCCAAAACAACCATATATGGCTACTTATTTGAAGATTTCTATTAAGGTAGTGACGTTGCCAGTTCAGTAGAGCATACAGAGCACTACTTTGAACTTTGTGTAAGCTTACAGCTGGTCAGCTAAATATCGAGAAACAATTCTTCGGGACCGGACTGTGGGCATCCTTTCAAAAGTATTGTTGAGACAATGAATATCGCTTCAGCCGGAAAGATGAAACTCACCTGTTGGACCAGAACAGTACCAAATATTTTACGTAAATTTAGTCACATGCATGGGGAAGGGATTCGAGAACAGAATGCCCAGTTGAATTGGATCACTGGTCATCACATGGAAAGTTACCGAAATTGGAGTGCACTGTGCCGGATTTCTTTTCTCATTTGCCCACTTTCTGATGACGCTGATCCCCTATGAAAATTGCATTACTATTGAATTACTTTCATCAGGATATTCTCCTAGTTTGGTTGCTGCTAATCTTGTGGATTCTCAGACGAAAGATATTCGGTTCATTCGGTTATGCTCAAACCAGTGTTCAGTTGTCTGCATTGAAAATGAGGAGTGCAGTTCGCAGTTTGTTGGCCTCAGTCGAGATAAGGGTTTATTGTCAGCAATTTCTCTTTTCTATATGTGTTATGCTCACTCAGTCGGCTTGGTCACATAGCTAGTTCGAATGAGTAAACACGGTTATGGGGAAGATTCTCAGATCGATATACTGTGAACGTGGCAACAATGTGAATCATGACAAGTACCAGTTTAGGTGAAGCGCATGAATAAACCCTGAACATTTTAGTGACCTTATGAACTGATGAAATAAGTAAATAGAGTTAGATATAGTTTTACTGCATTGCAGTGTAGCAGAACTAGCACATTTGAGCAATGAGTCAGCCGTTGTTGACTGAGCCAGCACCCATTTTTGTCTCCCATCATCACTTTCCTTTAGCTTCAACCCACCGAATTCCTCTAAAGAGCTGATCTACTGACTCATAGACGGATGATTCAAATGTAATTGTGCAAAGCCTTAACCGAAGGCCTTCTTCTGAGTCAAACAGAGGTGCCAGCGTCGTGACTTCACGGTCTTGTACTTCGTATCTGCATCAATTTCTTTCCCCAAACCTACAGGACTTATTAATGCCTACAAGTAATATAAATGCTTTGTAATATAATCTACCTAACGAACCAACGCTGACTATAAGACGTGGCTAAGAGTCATTTAAAAAGGGAGTATCTGATAACAGTCGTCTCTAAGGAATGGGTTAAAGCATTCAGATGTGTATACACGTAATGAAGACTATAATTTACAGATGAATGTGGGGGCATTCGTAGAACAACCATCCGGTCAACATGTACTGGAGTTATTTGTCAGTATTACAAGTCGGAATGAATACTTACCCAACGGTATTAATTTCATTTCCTTGGCATATTAACCACAAACTCATGTAACTCTATGAGACAACCACATTTGGGTTTCAGCGCTTGCTGCAGGTTGTTACGTGAGTTATATGGGGAACGGGCGCAAACCAAAGAATCTGCTTCGGAATTGCTTTCCAGGAGAAATACACCTCTATAATGTTTGACCTTTCTGCAGCTCAATCAGCTGTTCGTACTCGTTTAATCCATCTTCTTTTCACCCCAGTGTCCTGACAAAACAGTCTAGTTGACAGCGTCTACAGATAGCCTATTAGAGTAATATAAACTATCCCCGTCCAAGGAGAAAAAAGGTTCTCCGACCGGTCATAAGGAAAATTCACTCCAAACAATAGCTAGTGGATAACCACACTGTGGCCTGGCCAACTGAAAAACATCGTTTTGAAAGGGTCTTCCCTATAGAATCACCGTTTTGAAAACTTGATTCGGTTGTTGACTGTCATCATGTGCTAGAATTGTCTGGCAGTTTTGTATAAGAAACTGCTTGCGTTCCAGGCACAACATGTTTCTCTTCCCCTCAGTGTTTGCCTCTTGGTTTTTTGTCACCGCCTGAAATCACTCCCTACCAGGTGCTACGCCTATCGGTGTGTTGCCGGCTTCATATCTGTCTAGACCGTAACGGAACATCTTGCCCGCTAGTGTACACTTTCTGTTTAGTGATTTTCTGTAGCCTAGAGCCATTCAGTCACTTTATTTCAGCTCCTGTTTTTGTTCCACAACCGCATTCAAATGTTGTTTTATTCATCAAAGGATAGATAAAGTACAAAAGATTTCTTTCCCAGTGGATGATGTCTCCACCGTCACGTGTTTTTTGTAGGCTCACCTGCTCCAATAGGCCACTTTTTCTGTCAGGCCAACAAAGTGGCCGTAACCTATCTTCGAATACAGACCCCACTATCGACTAAACTGTGACACTGCCGAAATCACCAAAACTTAAGGGGCTATTTCTTGGCTGTAGAGTGTCATTCGGGACAAGATATCGATAATTTCTGCCCATTCGTAAAGCCATTCTTAAGGTACTTGGCAACAAACTAGGTTGTCGTTATTCTCCAAAAAGCCATCTAAAGCCTGATTTCTGTTTAAATGAGCAATATGCACATTTATGAAGTAGACGATACACCGTTCACCCAAAATTAGAAAAACTAAACCTGAGCTAGCCACACCAAAATCATAAACTCTAACATTTAGGGTCAACAAAACATACTAAGGTAAGCCTCAGCAAAAAACATACCTAACGACGTTCCATCAGAATATTATGTGCATACCACCTCATAACTTTTACGCCAACTTCCACTCCTCACCCTTTAATTCGGCTCGATATTAACTATTCTTCCGTGCAACCAGGTAGTCTATTCCCATTCACCCATCATCTGCATATCATCCTTGACTGACATTAGCGCTTATCTCTGCTACAACAAGTGGAGTAGAAGGGTTTATATATTTAGATGTCATATACAGATAAGATGTCCCTGATAGATGACCAGTCGCCAAACGATGGCTATGAACGTCAGGATTAAACATATTCTCCGTCCTCATTTTGGACATTGTGCAGCACGTGCACGGCTGCTCATCTGAAAGACCACCAGACCGCATAGAATGTTTACTTATCTTTTGTGAGTAGTGTGAACAGTGTGAGATTTCATGTGGCCACTACAGAGCTGAAAGGTAAGGCTCAACTTGCTTAAATCAATTTTTGCCTACAGCTTACTTCGGCAACCAAAACCACTCAAACGATCATAGGTTACCAAGACCCAGGGTGGACGTGACTACCAAATTTGAGTGTACTCTGCGACCTAACTCAGTTGTGATGTCGTTCAATTTTCACAGCACATGTATTGGCTGAAGCAACAGTAGTGAACCAAAAAAGCTCTTACTCTTAATTGCAGTCAGAGAAATTTCGCAAACACTGAAACCATCGTACCACGTTAGGGGTCTAACTGGTCTCTATTTTCATATGAACGCATAAAACAACGACATTTCCCTCATGCTGATCTCTTCCCAAATCACTAATTAGAAACTCTGTACCAACCGTGTTTTTCGTTTGGACATGTTTCTATTCCAAAAAGTAAACAAAACGCCGGAAACATTTTAGTTACGAAATGACTCATGGAAGCTTATGTAAAATCTGATTGATTTTATAGCATCAGAACATTATCCACGTAAAGATGCCATTAAGTGAAGTCAAAATACCTATGGAATCTATAAAATGAATTCTGTAAAAAGACATTTGCAGTTAGATGACAAGGCAATAAGCTAAATCAAATGTAGATCATCCAGTAACACAGAGAAAGCAGGGCTGCGGCTGGGAAGAGAATCCACATAACCTGGTCACCATATAGTGATCTTGGCTATCGAATTTCACAGTGATGTCTCTAATAGATTGAGAGATGTGGTCGAATGGTGGGAGTCAAGAAAAATGGTCAAGAATGATGCCCACTAACCACTTTTTCCATTTTTCTCCTGTGGTAATGCTTTGTCTGCAAATACAAAACTCCAGCTAAGGTTTTTCCAACTTAACTAATGAGATACCAACATAAACCCAGTTTTTTATCTACTTGTTACCATTTTTACGTCAACAAAAAACAAGGGTGATAGCTAGCTCTGATCTAGTCTGTTGTGCCTCTGAACCTTCAAAAGAAAAACTCAACCTGACAATGAAATCAGTGCTTTTTTCAAGTTCTGTTGACATGTTCCTGCACATGTTCCAAAACAACCATATATGGCTACTTATTTGAAGATTTCTATTAAGGTAGTGACGTTGCCAGTTCAGTAGAGCATACAGAGCACTACTTTGAACTTTGTGTAAGCTTACAGCTGGTCAGCTAAATATCGAGAAACAATTCTTCGGGACCGGACTGTGGGCATCCTTTCAAAAGTATTGTTGAGACAATGAATATCGCTTCAGCCGGAAAGATGAAACTCACCTGTTGGACCAGAACAGTACCAAATATTTTACGTAAATTTAGTCACATGCATGGGGAAGGGATTCGAGAACAGAATGCCCAGTTGAATTGGATCACTGGTCATCACATGGAAAGTTACCGAAATTGGAGTGCACTGTGCCGGATTTCTTTTCTCATTTGCCCACTTTCTGATGACGCTGATCCCCTATGAAAATTGCATTACTATTGAATTACTTTCATCAGGATATTCTCCTAGTTTGGTTGCTGCTAATCTTGTGGATTCTCAGACGAAAGATATTCGGTTCATTCGGTTATGCTCAAACCAGTGTTCAGTTGTCTGCATTGAAAATGAGGAGTGCAGTTCGCAGTTTGTTGGCCTCAGTCGAGGTAAGGGTTTATTGTCAGCAATTTCTCTTTTCTATATGTGTTATGCTCACTCAGTCGGCTTGGTCACATAGCTAGTTCGAATGAGTAAACACGGTTATGGGGAAGATTCTCAGATCGATATACTGTGAACGTGGCAACAATGTGAATCATGACAAGTACCAGTTTAGGTGAAGCGCATGAATAAACCCTGAACATTTTAGTGACCTTATGAACTGATGAAATAAGTAAATAGAGTTAGATATAGTTTTACTGCATTGCAGTGTAGCAGAACTAGCACATTTGAGCAATGAATCAGTCGTTGTTTACTGAGCCAATACCCATTTTTGTCTCTCGTCACCACTTTCCTGTAGCTTCAACTCACTGAATTCCTCTAAAGAGCTGATCTACTGACTCATAGACGGATGATTCAAATGTAATTGTGCAAAGCCTTAACCGAAGGCCTTCTTCTGAGTCAAGCAGAGGTGCCAGCGTCGTGACTTCACGGTCTTGTACTTCGTATCTGCATCAATTTCTTTCCCCAAACCTACAGGACTTATTAATGCCTACAAGTAATATAAATGCTTTGTAATATAATCTACCTAACGAACCAACGCTGACTATAAGACGTGGCTAAGAGTCATTTAAAAAGGGAGTATCTGATAACAGTCGTCTCTAAGGAATGGGTTAAAGCATTCAGATGTGTATACACGTAATGAAGACTATAATTTACAGATGAATGTGGGGGCATTCGTAGAACAACCATCCGGTCAACATGTACTGGAGTTATTTGTCAGTATTACAAGTCGGAATGAATACTTACCCAACGGTATTAATTTCATTTCCTTGGCATATTAACCACAAACTCATGTACCTCTATGAGACAACCGCACTTGGGTTTCAGCGCTTGCTGCAGGTTGTTACGCGAGTTATATGGGGAACGTGCGCAAACCATTGAATTGCTTTCCAGGAGAAATACACCTCTATAATGTTTGACCTTTCTGCAGCTCAATCAGCTGTTCGTACTCGTTTAATCCATCTTCTTTTCACCCCAGTGTCCTGACAAAACAGTCTAGTTGACAGCGTCTACAGATAGCCTATTAGAGTAATATAAACTATCCCCGTCCAAGGAGAAAAAAGGTTCTCCGACCGGTCATAAGGAAAATTCACTCCAAACAATAGCTAGTGGATAACCACACTGTGGCCTGGCCAACTGAAAAACATCGTTTTGAAAGGGTCTTCCCTATAGAATCACCGTTTTGAAAACTTGATTCGGTTGTTGACTGTCATCATGTGCTAGAATTGTCTGGCAGTTTTGTATAAGAAACTGCTTGCGTTCCAGGCACAACATGTTTCTCTTCCCCTCAGTGTTTGCCTCTTGGTTTTTTGTCACCGCCTGAAATCACTCCCTACCAGGTGCTACGCCTATCGGTGTGTTGCCGGCTTCATATCTGTCTAGACCGTAACGGAACATCTTGCCCGCTAGTGTACACTTTCTGTTTAGTGATTTTCTGTAGCCTAGAGCCATTCAGTCACTTTATTTCAGCTCCTGTTTTTGTTCCACAACCGCATTCAAATGTTGTTTTATTCATCAAAGGATAGATAAAGTACAAAAGATTTCTTTCCCAGTGGATGATGTCTCCACCGTCACGTGTTTTTTGTAGGCTCACCTGCTCCAATAGGCCACTTTTTCTGTCAGGCCAACAAAGTGGCCGTAACCTATCTTCGAATACAGACCCCACTATCGACTAAACTGTGACACTGCCGAAATCACCAAAACTTAAGGGGCTATTTCTTGGCTGTAGAGTGTCATTCGGGACAAGATATCGATAATTTCTGCCCATTCGTAAAGCCATTCTTAAGGTACTTGGCAACAAACTAGGTTGTCGTTATTCTCTAAAAAGCCATCTAAAGCCTGATTTCTGTTTAAATGAGCAATATGCACATTTATGAAGTAGACGATACACCGTTCACCCAAAATTAGAAAAACTAAACCTGAGCTAGCCACACCAAAATCATAAACTCTAACATTTAGGGTCAACAAAACATACTAAGGTAAGCCTCAGCAAAAAACATACCTAACGACGTTCCATCAGAATATTATGTGCATACCACCTCATAACTTTTACGCCAACTTCCACTCCTCACCCTTTAATTCGGCTCGATATTAACTATTCTTCCGTGCAACCAGGTAGTCTATTCCCATTCACCCATCATCTGCATATCATCCTTGACTGACATTAGCGCTTATCTCTGCTACAACAAGTGGAGTAGAAGGGTTTATATATTTAGATGTCATATACAGATAAGATGTCCCTGATAGATGACCAGTCGCCAAACGATGGCTATGAACGTCAGGATTAAACATATTCTCCGTCCTCATTTTGGACATTGTGCAGCACGTGCACGGCTGCTCATCTGAAAGACCACCAGACCGCATAGAATGTTTACTTATCTTTTGTGAGTAGTGTGAACAGTGTGAGATTTCATGTGGCCACTACAGAGCTGAAAGGTAAGGCTCAACTTGCTTAAATCAATTTTTGCCTAGAGCTTACTTCGGCAACCAAAACCACTCAAACGATCATAGGTTACCAAGACCCAGGGTGGACGTGACTACCAAATTTGAGTGTACTCTGCGACCTAACTCAGTTGTGATGTCGTTCAATTTTCACAGCACATGTATTGGCTGAAGCAACAGTAGTGAACCAAAAAAGCTCTTACTCTTAATTGCAGTCAGAGAAATTTCGCAAACACTGAAACCATCGTACCACGTTAGGGGTCTAACTGGTCTCTATTTTCATATGAACGCATAAAACAACGACATTTCCCTCATGCTGATCTCTTCCCAAATCACTAATTAGAAACTCTGTACCAACCGTGTTTTTCGTTTGGACATGTTTCTATTCCAAAAAGTAAACAAAACGCCGGAAACATTTTAGTTACGAAATGACTCATGGAAGCTTATGTAAAATCTGATTGATTTTATAGCATCAGAACATTATCCACGTAAAGATGCCATTAAGTGAAGTCAAAATACCTATGGAATCTATAAAATGAATTCTGTAAAAAGACATTTGCAGTTAGATGACAAGGCAATAAGCTAAATCAAATTTACGGATTTAAATATATTCCCCGAAATATGTCATCAAATGAAGTATTATTTTACCTGGTAGGTTTATTTATCATATTTTTGGATAAGGGTATTGCCCTAGTGGTAGACCGATAAGACAATAAATCTTCAGTGAACCAGGAGATAAGGTAGCCTTATGGGAACTTCCAAGAATATAATGCCAACTGAGTTTCTGCACGAGCATGGGGATTTCTGAAACTTGGTAAGCTCATCTGAAGAGCTGCACAGTCATACCTTCCCACACTTATATTATGCGCCATACATTTAGCTGGACATCAGAAATCTACAGAATAAATATTAAAATTCCGTGATGATTCGTTGTCTTGAAACACAAAATACAATCTACCTCCCACGTTTTCATAAAGAAACTACTCACAAAGTTGCCAAAAACTCCTCGACAGCCCATGACCGGTTTCGTTCTTTTTGAGGTTCATCAAGTAGGCGCAGTCCCCGAGTTTTCGTCAAACTTGTGGTCTACTTGAACCCGAAAAGGACTGGTTTCGACAAACATACTCATTTCCAGATCAATTCAGTTTTCACAGGAGACTCAAATAAATCTCTCGTTTATGACGTTTTTCAACTGAATGTGCTGTACAAAGGCCAACTTATGTTTCAGTTAATACGATATTCGAGATATTGCAGCATATTTTCATAAACGAGAGATTCACTTAAGTCTCCCGTGAAAACCAAAAAGATTTCCAAATGAGTGCACTTACTTCCCAAGTTCTTTTTAGGCAGTACTTGAAGAGTGATCCATTTTCTGATCTGCTACTCAAAGTCTATCGTTTTTGGGGGCTCAGTATTTGAGCAGTCTGCAATTATTTTTGGTCAACATCGCTTATGGGAGTTAGAAATATTCATAATATGCGAGCTAGTTTGATGAGAATTAGATGTCCCAGTCGTGACTCACATGATAGGATTATTTTTCGTTGATCCAGCCGGTTATGCAATGCAAATTCGTTCCATTATTCAGTGTGATATATATTTATCCGGATGGGTTTGGTGCTTACATTGTGCGGGCTGGATAAATGGCTTTAACTCCCACTCATCGATCTCATCCGCCGGGTCACACTGTCCGTTCTCGAATCAACAGCGGACGTTATTATTTTCCACGAAATTCGGTTTGCAGTCTCGGAGGCCCTGGTCGAATAAACCCACCAATGAGGCAATTCATTTAATTCAGTTCAGCTGACCAAGTAGTATTCTTGTCTCCGGTAAAACAAAGTCTCCAAAACATCCCAATAATACCCATAGATGTGTTGCTGTGAATCACAGCTGCATCTGTAGACATGTATGCACGACAATCGGCAGATTTTCCACAGCAAACTGCTTGTTACTTGTGGACGGTTTCATATGCGGCTGACGTTGTCTATCAACACAGTGAATCACCCATCTGCCCAGACCACTTGTGCTGTTTTTCTCGATGTACCCACAAATACCCGAAGTACTATGCCCATTCCTATCGATCTCCACTGCTTCTACATGTTTATTGTTGCACAATGGTAGCTATATTGTCCCACTAAACTAACGGATTCCTTACCCACACAACTAGGCTGGCGTAGTCAAAACCAATACAGTACGCACGCATATGATCATGTTGGGGTTTACTGATGCTACCTTTGCTTATATTAATCATGAGGAAACAGAGTGCGGTCAATTACGAACCGGTTATATCTAAATCGTCTGTGATGAAATGGGGGCACATGTGGCCATGCCTACTTATTAGGCGTGCAGTCAGTTACATGAATAAATCACTTGTAAGTTTAAAACCAATATTACTGCAAACATCTATGTGCTAACAGGTCTACATCGATTTCTGTCTGTATGTCTGCTCAGTCTCATTGCAGTTCACATGCAGCGACATGTCGAATGGTGTGTACCTTTCACTGATGCTGAAAAACAAAGCATTCTTACCACATTTGTTTGTCTTATACAACTCGTGTTCTCCGACAAACATCAGGTGGTAAGTCTATCTTGGATGTATAAAAACAGAAGGGAGGATCGATACATGGCTACACTGCTTCCGGTTTTGACACGGTTTCCCGCCCCCACTATAGACATAGACAAGTCAGTATTGGTTACCTTTAGACAGCCCGTTGTTTAGTGAATAGCCTTTTGTGAAATCAATTGTTTGAACAAGGTTTCAAGGTTGACAGTCGTGTTAGCCTACCCGCATTTAGTGAGCAGTTAGAACATTCATGAATGCCCTTTGAGAGCACTGTCCCGTGAAAAGCTATCGAGCGTACTCCGTTAAGTCCAGGTTAATAACCATAAAACTTCAAACTCAACTCAAACCTTTAGATTTCGATATGCTAATTGGCCGCTAACTCCATGGCACAGTTGACCGACGCTGAACAATGGACCTTGAACGAAATGTCACCCATACTGTTGCCCTTAGTTCGTAGCAAGCGTAACATAAATCTGGATAACAAGCCATCCAACATTGATTTCCAAGTGTGCTTCTGGACTGACACCAACTTGAAAATGTTTTTTTTCAAACTTTGTGTCAAATACCTTTATGCTGTGTAGCATACGAATGCAAACTTCTATCCGCTCAAGTTGCTCATGCGAGCAGCATTATTTCTCGGTGATCTACAAAGAAAAACTGGATTGTTCGCCGCTAAAAAAACTGTTCTTTTAATGGATGAATAAATGATGTTTGGAGGACAGTACTTGGTTCGTTGCTGGCTAACAAAATTTAAACTGTTCTACTGAAGTCCATTCATAGCTGAAATCGGTTGTTGGTCACACTGCGCTGTGAGAATCTTTCCAAGCTAAAAAAATGAACAGTTGGGGGTTTTGAAAGTGTCTTAAGATACAGCTTTTCTAGAAAAGAACCAACTTCCCAAGTGGAAAGTGTGAGCAATCAACCTATCTGTTGATTTTATAGTTTCCTCATCATAGTGCTTATTGATCTTAAAGTAAAAATGGCGTGAGTGTCTGGACTTCTCACTACCGAATATGCTGAGCTGGTTCTTAATCAACCATTTCTCTATAACGATGTGGACAGGTTGAGTATTCGAGAACACTTGTGCTGTAATCTCTACAATTGGTACGATGACATATCGATTTAATTTTGAAAAGTAAGGGGTAGACCCACAGTTATGCATAGCATGTTCACAAAGAACTGTCATCTCATAGGAATTTGCCTACGTTTATTATAAAATCTTGGTTATTCACACAGAGCTGACTGGATGAGTAGTTGGCCTGAGCTACTGAACACAGAGAGCATGCACAAACCCGGCGCGAATGCTATGAATTAGATGAAAACCCAAAGAATTTAAGCAGGCGGTACATTCCAATTCTCCGGACTGAGCATTGCGGTACTCCAATAAGCACCAGCCTCTCACTGGTAAGATTGGTATCGCCCGAAAATTCCTTTACCTTCAAGTATACTACCGCCGTCCCTTCACACACATTCCTAAGTAGTCATATTTTTCAGGGCCTTAGCAGAACAAACCAGTCAGTTTATCACGAATAAACTAGTGGGACAGTTGCAGAAAGGGTGCAGTTTCTTTGTGAAATATCAACCTCTACTTGGTCCTCAACGGTTAACACAAAATAAGTGATTTCGCTCATACGAAAGCCTCTACGGTTTAATCGGGTTAACAGTCTGAAGTGAAAATTGAGGCCTCTTAATCTCACCTGATGACTGTCATTACACCGTGATTTCGGTTTTCTCGGCTTCACAGACCATTCTGTAACTATGAATGTAGCTATCCGGTACCGTGGATTTCGCAAGCTCTAACCGGGTCTGGTAGCCGTGAGTCACAATGCTTCTATAACTATTGATTCATCCTAAGTCGTCGAAGCCACCCCGCTGTTTCAACAGAATATAAGATGACTTGTTTAAACTTTAGTTCTTCCAAACAGAAGTTGACGTGCGCCTACTGAAAAATAACATACCACAGATGTTTTTTGAAATTCATCAGAAACGCGCCAAAAAGAGGCACTTGAACTACATTGAAACGGAGCCTAACTCCTTTCTGAATAACCCCATCACTCTTCTCAGACCTATGCAGCACTATGTAAACGAACGCGACACAATAACATCCCAGTAAGAACCCCTGGAGAAGGTGATCCACGGTGGCCGGAATGTCGAGCAATAAACCCCTGTCATTCTATCATAAGCAGACCATCTGTAGTGGTGACCCACACTGCAAAACAAACACCTGCCACATTGATTTGAATCTCAAGAAACGACTTTTAAGACCAAAATAATTTCTACTCAAGTTTAACATAAGCGATGGTGAATAGGGGGTTAAGTTACCAATAGGTTTTTACGAAATAAGTCAATCATTGATAAGGCCTAACACAATCGAGTCGGTAACTCGTAGTTTAACTTTACATCAACCGAGTGTTGAGTGGAAGCGTCAAAGTAAACAGCGATGTAAGGGAAACAGATCCATGTGTTCACGCAAAGCCATCCATTCTGGGTACAGATTCTGGGTCGTTTTGTAACGTTTTGTAACCCAGTCTCTCCAGAATCAAGGCCAGTCATTGATAGTTCCAGTTTTAGTACCTAAGATGGACTGATTCAATTCTGAAGGCCTTATGTGCGCAACTTAGTGAACAGAATAGCAGTGGACTCATTGAGCTTCTAATTGCAAGCGTACCAAGTGCTAATGAAATTACTGTCTTTTGACATACGAGACGATGTAATTTAGTACGATGATGACTAACACAGCCTGAACTAAGGAAATGATACTGAGCAAATGATACCTCGGAACGGTGTGAAGCGCCATTAAATGAATTGGTGTAATAAAGTAACTCGCCTCCTACGCATTTACTGATCAAAGAACAAGTATACGAAATATATAAGACTTGGAGGAAAGCCAATTACTGAGGAGCCAAAGCGTAGAGTCAAGCAAGGCAATTCATCGGATCTGATCTGTTCGCCGAGCTTGGCGGTCGACTTGCAGACGTCTCGTTAACGTGCGAAGGGATATCATCAGTGTCTGTTTGGGTGCGACTGCGCACTCAGCTGCAAACGGAGCGAAAATCGGGTTATTTTATTTGTGTTTGCTTCATTCTCCACCCTAACTGCCTTCAGCCGGTGCTACAGCTGTGTGACATAGTCGGCATTTGTGGGCTTTAAAATTCAATCAGGGAATAACAGATAGTATTGACAGTACTTATCATATCCTTCACTGTGCCCGAGTATAGTGTTTCTGCATTTTCTTGTCCATCTCCATGAGTGCTGTGTTATTGATAGAGCATCATTTGTGAATAAAACTCTTCCGTAAGGTCTATTTTTCTTAGGATTCCACGAGTCTAACGAAGTTCTCAACGCACGCCGGTAAAAATACAACAAGATGGTGCTTTTGGAAGGTCTTTACATAAGATATGGAGCCGAATGTCGCAAACTGTGGATCATGTCGTTTTAATTGAGTATCGTACTTTATTTTTAGTAATTTAAGGAGGGGCAGTTTTTCGTAATTCATCCCAAAGGTTTGAATCCTGACGTCCAGTGGTTGGTAAGCTGATGAAAGACCACCATTTTCAGATGACTGGAATAGACATCTGTATGCATAGCGCTGTTATTCAAGAGCCACAGGACGTTTCAGAGAATGTTTCAGCTTCCCCAATATTCACTGGTGATTTGGAGTTTCTCGTTTCCTTTATATTGATTACCGTAATATTATCACCTCTTGATACACCGGAACTCTACGTTTCGTTCAGCAATCACAGGCTGTCGTCTTTCTTCTGGGACATAACCTTTTTGTATTCTTCACGCTGCATTGTCCCTCCTCTCTTTTAAAACAAGGCTCTTTGATTAGTTGCATCTGTACAGAGTCCAAGTCACGCCGACATTCAAAACGGTTCTCAAACCATACCGTTCACATGAACATTACACCCTCCATCGTCACTTAGTAACTTTTGAGGTCGTCATTTAGTCCATTCGGGCTAACTCAGTGAATATTACTCCGTTCCTTTGACTCCTAAAGCCACCAGTCGCTAACTGTGAACTCAAACTAGTCCTTGAGTCTTTTGTCGCATTTACTATACTCTAGCAGTTCTTTAGATGAATTGAACAACTTGTTATTTCAGGAAACATACAAACCCGTGGACGCAAGATCTCGGCAGAATCCTTGTCGTTTCTGTAATAATTTTTAATTTTCTACCTATTACCAATTACCTGCAATATCTTGTCTTCAAAAGGGACATGATGAACAAGCTGCATTTCGTTAGGCTACCTTCACACTCTTGTTCGGTGCCAGGAATCTTTTTCCGTCTTACGTTTTGCATTAAGGAACTTCGGACCTGAAAGTCATTCTGCCAGACAGGCTCCAGTTGTCACGACCGTGACACCTCTTGGACACGCTCCAGTACAATAGATACGAGGGTGCAACAGATATAACAGTAGCCATACGGCTTCCACGAATCGGTGACCTACAAAAGTGTGACCATGTGTACGACAGGTACAGGGAGTCGAGACAATCAAACAGATCGACACTGCTGTGCGATTAGCCAAAGCCGTAGTGTCGGTGTTCCGTCAGCATCGCTACACAGATAGTGCGACAGTGTCTACCGACACGTCCAACCGACTTAGTGATCTACGGAAGTGCTCTATCAATCATATACCATAGAACGCTTAGCAGTGGTACAGCGACATTGTAATTAAGCAGCCCGAACAAAGCCACCTGCTCTGGAGACATAGTTACGAACAAATTTATCAATTCGATTGGTCAGCTGACAGAGAACGAAGGCGTATCTTTACCGAATTTAGCTCACCCATCTAAGTCAGTATCAGGATCAAGGCAAATGTTAGTCACTGATGCATTCATTCTGACTATGCTGTATTCTCTTGTAAACGAAAAACTAGAAAGGTTCTTCCCTTCAGCCCTAGGTGATTGATTCCCTCCAAGAGAGCGTTTGACGGTGAAGATTCCTTTTGTCTTCCAAAATAGTGTGTTTGTTTTTTTGGTGGGTGTAGCGGGGGGACACCGACTGGTGGTTGATGAGAATCAGTACATCGGACTAAAAGCCAGAACCCAACCAAAAGTCCTCAAATACTATTATTTTGATTGGTCGTTGAGCTGAGCTGAGCATTTTGATTGCAAACGTTTCATCACCAATCGGGGTGACATCATCATTGCCTTATTGGGAAGCGTAGTGGTGTGTAGCGGTGGGCTAGTTGTTGTGCCTTGAGTAGTGTTACGTGTGTGTTAATATACGTGCTGCTAACCAGGGATGACCTTTGATCGCGATTAGTTGTTCGGTCGAGCGGTTCCGTTGGTTGCTCCGTTGTCCTGTGTCCTCATTCGCCGATGCCCATGTGACCTTTGAGCTTGGCATCCCCTGCCGTCGTAATCTGGTCGAGGCTGTATTGACCTATGTCCTTCCGAGTTCCGGCCTGTGAACTTCATTGATTTGACTCCAAGGAATTCCTCGTTTCTTTGTTTGTGAATCCAATATTCGATCCTCCTTGAGTGTTCCGGTTGAGCCGTTGGTCATTTGCACGTATAGGTGCGTAAATTGGATCCAGTTCGATGCACTGGTTGATCGAATCTGCCGTGGAGTGTCTGCTTCCGTGTCTCGTGTCTCCGTATGCCAAAATTTTCGTGTTTTCCGGATTGAATTTGTGGCCGGCTTAGCGAACAAGCCAACGACCATCTATGCCACCTGAGCTACCAACATTTTCCTCTATTATTTTGACTTTTTAGCGAGCAGCTGGTGACAAAAAATTGAAAAATGAATAAATAAGTGCGACAGTTACTCCAATGTATGCTACACTAGAGAAAGGAGATATTGTACTTCCCTCGGTCATTCTTCGATGGCGCCACACTCAAGGTATTGTTAATGACGAAGGCTATGATTTCTTCTTCGGGAAGATCCTCCCAGAGCGAATAACTATGAATACATAACTGTGTAATGTAAACGATTTCGGACAGACGTTGGTTTTGAGAGCATCGAAAACCTAGACCATAGAAGGTAAAAAGGATGATATTTTTTGGAGAGAGCTGTTCACGGTGTGGAATGGATAAGCTGTAGGGCTTTGTGATGTTAAACCGCATGCCAGTAATTTACTTTCGTCGTGTTTCAACGTCCAGATCCAAGGCGCCTGTTTCGATCGGAATGCCATATTCTTACTTTCGTCCAGATGGTGACTGGACCTCAACCTTTGTTGGGGAATAAACCTCGATGCAAAACCGATAATGTACCTGTATGATAGGACTGTTATTGCCATAAGATGTGCGAAGCCTTTGGTCAAGCACTCAGTAAACATGGGATTTTAGCATCGCATTTCTGCGCTTTGGAAATCAAGATTTTGACAATTTGAAATTGCTTGTTCTGAGATCACTGTATCTTGTTAGGTAAAATTGGGTTCGTGCTGCGAAGAAAAGCAGCTCCAAAGATATCTTCGAAAGTATTTCAGAAACAAATCTTTTTGTCGACAAAAGAATGCATGATTGCAGTTACTCAGGGCGCAAATTCTATTCAATGCCCATCTCGCTGAACCCATTTGGGTCTCTACTCACAAGCTCTAGGGACCGATAAGCGTCCATAAAGTCTGTGGAAGCAGAAGTGACCCTGATGAAAAAGCGAATCAGTAACTGATAGTCTAATTAAATTAAACCCACTTCATTTGAATAATCACCGAGATCTTTGCCCAGAAACTTGTTGGCTTGCTGAAGCATCAAAAATACGGTTCGTGTTGCTAAACCCAACTGGGTTGTCTATCATGTTCGTGAAGTCCCAGCGCTAACTATGCTTCCGGTACCTATTCGAAAAGTACATGCATGCAGTGCACCAAGACATCAGAATCAACTGTGAGTGCCCATGCTAATACCTAGGGCGATATTTACGGCCGGATTCGTGTGTCTTGCTGTCAGTGGGTGATTATCATAAATGTTATTGTACGCGAGTAAGTTGGTGGAAATAAAAGGGTATTGCATTTGCAAATGACAAAAATGGTGGGCGACTATCATACAATTCGGGGGTGTCACGTGTAAGTGGAAAACATACCGACTTCGGAGCGTGTTCAAGAGGACTGACAAGTCGGAGCTTGAAGAACAAATTAACGGTTCCGCTTGGGCTTGGAGAGTCGCCACCAACTCACCGCAGGTAAAACCGTTGTATGTTCTTACACATTCAATGAGCCCCAAGTGGAGCGTCGACTCATGCCGGAAAAATTAATTCTTCTGGACAAGTTGTCTGACTGACAAGACAGATCGGGTGGGTTGATTTTTCAACCCATTGGTATTTACAGAGGACGAATTGTTATACTGTAAAGTTTCGTGCACGTACCAGGGGGGTTTCTATCAAGATAAAATAGAATCAAGGCATAATTAATTCCGCCTATGACATCGATAATTCGGTTATTCCAGTTATAACATCCTTGTTTCAAACATTTTTGTCAACACAACCGGGAGTGTTGGAAATACTTAGGGGTGAGCAGCAATCGATATCAAGTGCATTCTTAACACCGTGACCAATCCCCTATGCTATTTCAGATCTCCGAATCCATGTGGGCTGTGAACCAAAAGTAGGCCACAACTAGATTGTTTGATTTGATCTCAGGCTTTGAGATATCCATTAGTCATGCCACCCAACGGTGTGGGTTGAGCGTCCAGATGCTGCTCGAAAGCCTACTGATCCGGAGCTCTGACCAGACACACTATACATACGCTGCTGTTTCGTATTGGGTTGACATAAAACAAATTAGAGGACAAAATCTTACTAATTCTCACGAATCTCCTGCCTCTGTATAATCATCGTCATGAAAAATAAGGGTAATACTTCTTGACTTTAGTGGCGAAAACAGTGCACTTCTTCGAAGAGTGCAGTATTGAAAGGTTCAGATGTTGCGGTCTGACCGTGCGGAGCGAAGAAAGGCTAGAGACTGCAGTTTCTGCTGTATACGATAGTTATTAAAGTCACAAGACTTGATGACAGCTCACACCAAGTGTACACATCGAACAATCAAACTAGAATTGTGGGAAAAATAACAATTAGATTGGCGAAATACACTCATTTGCAAATTAATTTGGTCTTGCGAGAAACTCACCTGGAACCCAGCTGAATCTCTTGGTTTTGCTGTTTCCAGGCCCAAGGAGGACGAAATTGGTCGTGGGCTGTCGAGGAGTTTTCAACAACCTTATGAGTAGTGTATTACAAATATATATATATATATATATATATATATATATATATATATATATATATATATCGCGATATCTCGAATATCGTAGCGACGGAAACATGAGTTGGCCTGATGCAGCACATTCAGTTGCCTGGAAACATCAAAACCGAGAGATTCAGCTGGGTTCCAGGTGAGTCTCTCGCAAAACCAAATTAGTTTGCAAATGAGTATGCAAATGAGTGCAAATGAGTAGAACATAAGGTTGACGGAAACTCGGGGACTGCGCCTACCTGATGAGCCTCAAGAAGGGTGAAACCGGTCGTGGGTTGTCGAAGAGTTTTCAGTAACCTCATGAGTAGTGCATTACAAACAATTGGATTGATCCGGGAAAATTCGGTTCAGTAAGCCATAGAATATTTTAGTATATATCCGTTGATTCATACAGCCATTGAAGCCAAACTTTTCTCAAGAGTCATCTGGAACCTTGGTGATTGCATGCGGTTTTCAGCCGTATCTGCTGTCTACGAAGACTGGTGAGCTTGGCTTGGTTCTAAGTTTGCTCACTTGGTGAAAACCAGTGACAAGGAGTCTGTGAAATTCCACCCGGTCATCTGAAAGTGATCAAAGTATGCCTATTTTTCAGTTAGGGTGGCTAAGCTAAGATTCTCCATCCTTTGAGACCGAATAAGTGAGAAAGCAACTCAACTAAGATGATCTGGTACCCTGGCAGACACTTTCATCTGCTACCGTCAGGACTGGTTTGAAATGGAAATTATTCGGGCCACGTCCAAAACATAATTTGAGCACTTAAGGTCAAGTTTTGAAACAGTCCCAAAATAATTCCTACCATAAATGTCAGGTAGATACCCCTCAGAGACCAATCCAACACAGTGATATGGGGCCACAACCCCAAAGCAAATTTGTGCACATTTGACTGCATTAAATCAGAGGTTTGGCCAGTCATGTATGGCAAGTGTGAAGAATAAACACCTCTTAGACTCACCCTCCGTCTCTCCGCTTTTGTGGAAGCATCATGGAGATATCGGCCTGACCAGTACATTCAAACTCAATCGGTAAATCATAATCCTTTTGATTATTGGTTTGTTTTGCCGAGTTTGACAAGTGAATTGTAATGCAACTGCCACGGTGGGCAAACGAACTAACAATCAAATAGCACGACCGACCTACTCATATTTTGCCATAATCCCTTTAATGGACATCGTGACAAGTCATGACTAGTAAATCCCGATTTTGTTGGGCATCCATCATTGGAATTTAAACATAAGGACTCCCACCGGTACTCCGTGTTGGTGGCATCGGCTTGAACAATCAGGTGTGGTTCCTGTTTGACCAGGCCTGACGGGAGAAGGAATGAAGTTACGACGAACTTTTGCGAAACAAACCAGTAGCGCACTTATGAATATATAATCAATATCTCCTCAGGAAATATGCTCATTTCGGTATCCAAATTGAGCTTGCCACTCTGGTAAAGCAATAAACCGGAATATTGTCAAAGAATATCGTTCAGTGACCCAGGTGTGATGTAAGAATAAATCTAATAATACGTAAATAAGTACAGGCAGCAGTGCTTGGAACTCTACTTGAACTATTAATGCATCAGCTCGACTTTGACTTTTCTCTTTAACTGGAACATTGCTTATCCCATTTAGTTTTGACCATTTTATTTCTTACTACGTTGTGCTGTCTGCTGGTGACTTTGTGACCTCGTTTGTATGCGCATGGCATTAGGCGAGTCTTAAAATAACTCAGGGCATAGATTTGGTTTTCGTGGGACCACATTTCTTCCAGACATTCCTTTCATCGTTATGGGTATTTTGAACACATTCAGACTTTTCTCGGCTTAACCATCTACCAACCATTACTGATTAGGTCGATTTGGATATCTGATGTATTATAAAATACGTTGTACCGATTTTCCTGTCCTTTAGTTGTTCAATGCCGAATTCCAGGGGTAGGAAAATTGAAATCGAAATGAGTCCAATTTATGTTCAAGTACAACGTAAGGGGTTGACGTAACCCCGGAGATTGCACCTACCTGATGAGCTTCAAAAAGGGCGAAACCGGTCGTGGGCTGTCGAAGAGTTTTCAGCAACCTTATGAGTAGTTTCCTTTATGAAAATTCTATTTGTTGTAAACAGAAAACCTGATATAGGCAGATTTAGAAGCAAAAGGTCCAAGAAAGCTATTTGCTTTTTAAGGTGGGGGCGCCTTCACCCAGCCCACACGACTGGTGTTTGCTAGGCACTTGCCATTGTCTAATATTTTGCGTCTGTGGAATACGGTTGCGCGGGGAATGAAATGACCTCAGATTTACCGAAGTGGGTTCAGCCATCCAGTCGCGTCAAACCACAAAGCCCAAAAGTGCGACTAATCAGTAAACTCTGCTGACCCTTTTACTAATAAGCATACCATATCTCTGTACGTGCGAAAGGTCAGTAAACTGAACAAGAAGATGCGCTTCCTGAAAGGCTTCTCATAACCGTAGCCTCACTTTTAAGAAATGATGATTGGTGGCCCTTTCTGGACGCTTTGATAAAATATATTTCGACCATAGTGTGAGGAGACGTCGTTATTTTCAATTTAGATTCCATCCCGTCAGTGACGCCAGTCTATGCTAAAAAGTAGAGGAGTATTGTACGGCTGTTTCATCCTTATTGGGAATCACTCGCAACCACATCTGACACGCCAGTCTATGCTAAAAAGTAGAGGAGTATTGTACGGCTGTTTCATCCTTATTGGGAATCACTCGCAACTCACATCTGACCAAATTCAGGGAATTTCGAAACCGCAACCTTCAGGCCGGTGTTTCAACACATACACACACACTCTCTCTAATAAAACTGCTGTTCAGAAGCTAAAATCCGAACAGTTAGGTGCCGATTTTGTGTCCACTGTATGAAGACTTTATTGGACCAGCTTACAAAATGTTATCGTTTGTATAAACCTGTCAGTAAACCAGTTTTAAGTCTTACAGCATTTATCATAGCGTACTGTTATCCGCTCTGCGTCACAATATCGATCTTGAAATTGGTTAGTTTAAACACAAAAGAGTTCGCTCCACAGCTTGACACAACCTTAGCATTCTGTCAAGCTACTGCTGCATAGCGTTTTCAGCCCTCACTCGTGATCAGATTAGCAGGTGATCCTCATTTCAAAAGGTACTTATGATATCCAATGTTGTTCACGTGCTACTTGAGTGAATGAGCTTCCCAACTGACTCCATATACTCCGAAAACCCAGATTCAGTTAATGATCACATACTTATTTCAATGTTCTGGATGGGTTGCGGAAGGCTGAGCAGAACAACGTGGTGACACCTAGTTCCATATTCTACTCTATTCCGCGAACTGGTTTGATTGTTCGGTTGATAGCTCTTTCCAGCCTCATTCATACCACCAAAATGTTCCAAATTGTCCGCGGCAGCAGAACGAGTGTCTTCGGTGCCATCCGTACTATACAAGTCGTGGGTATGAACACACCCAAAATAGTTATGTTGGATAGGATTCTGACACTCAGGGCTAAACTTAATACGAGCATGGTAGAATGAATTATTGACCATCGCTGAGCAAATTCTACTCCCAGAGGTCATTATGCATCAGTACAGCTCTTATATTGCTTTTCTATAATGTAATGGCACTATTTGGCTCCCCTAAGTTCGACCGTCCGGCCCTTCGAGTGGACGGTCAGTCAACGTCAGCAGTAAAATTGGGGACATTTTTTGTTACTGATGTAACAGCTTCTTCATTACGATGTATTCACGGACGTATCGACAGTTTAATACGAAAACCATAGCGCATACTGACTTGACGAAAATATTCCCTCTTCAGTGATGGGTTGGCATCCATTTTCGGATGCGCCGATGCATTGGGGCGCATTATAAGTCGTCACATGAAGTTTACGTTGAGGCGCATGTGTAAACAGCCGAAAGCCCTGTAATCTGTGTAAATCCAAGCGAATAGGACCAGAGGATGACTAAAAAGCCATCGGAATGCTCCAGCGATGAGCCAAAATCATGAAGTGAAGTGGAAATAACTAAACCGTTGGACCCCACATCAGTTGTCAGGTGCGCTCAAAGCACACAGATACGAGTGCTTATTGCTATCCGATAATAAATACAAAGGTGATCAAAGGAATTCATCTGTACCACTGCTATATAGGTTCAACACTCATGAATGTCCAGAGTTTTAAAGTGATACGTTTTCAAGTGTACGCAAGGAACAGACACAATCCAGTACAATTAGTGTATAGTAAAACTGAGTTTAATACTGCACATAAAACGATACATTATATGCAATATGGACGTATTGACATTAGAAGTCCAGGTACACGTAGCATGATCGGCGGGACACGCCCGAGAACGGACCCGAACCGTCAACGTCTCTCTTACAGGATGAAGAGTCGGCTGTCCGAGTCTATCCCCAGGAGCATGATGTCATCCATGCTACGTGTACTTGTACTTATTCTTTCAGTACCAGCGAATCCTCCTACTAATTTACAACAATAGAAATGTGGATCAGTAACGAAAACTAAAAGGCAACCAGGCAAGTTACACCAGCGGCTTAAGATGACAACTCAGATAAGGATCCACACATACGACTTTATTCGATCCGATCAGATGTGAATTAAATACAATGAAACTTTTTTAGGGCAATAACGGATCAGAAACTTGGCTTTTGTGTGGCTCGAATGGGGAGTCGTCTGAGAACCTCTTTCAACCCTATTTCAAGCCAGAATGGATGTACCACACAAACGACAAGTACGACAATGATGATGATAATGACAACTTTAAATCTTGTTGAAGCAACAGTCCGCTAAGCCACCCGTTTATTGTATTCTTTTAGCTAATGCGTTACGCAAATGACGCCTTATGCTTCAATTGAACTGGTTTTACATATATGACTATACTGGTCCAACTTGAACGTGTAGGGGTATTTGCGCAGCATATCTAATGAAGAGTGGTTCAGGTGAACCCATTGAACACCACTTTGTAAAGCAAGTGAGAACTTAAACATAGATTAACGTGTATTCTGCTATACATTGAGATCGGACAGTCACCACAAAAAGTTTTTGTCGGGGGGTAACACTTATTCGAAAGCAACTTTGTCGAATGCCTTCCACTCGTCCTAGAAGGTAAAAATCTTATCGAGTGGGTACCTAACCCAGGCACTTACTCGTTGGGCAGTTACCACATTTGGAAAAAAACACCATGATTAGAGCGAGTTGATGGCAACCATTGAGGATAGAACATAAAGACCCCCGAAGAGTGCAGTTGAAGACATACAGAATGACAGCCGGTCCACAAACTCACTTCAATCAAAGGAAACATGACCTATGTATGAGACGGCTCAAGTGGTTAGAGCGCGAATTTACTGACCGGAAGGTCCACCTCTGCCTCTCGACTTCCCTTGTCTAGCTGAGCTGCTCTACAATTGTGGTTCAAAACGGACTGAGGCTCCTGTCTGTTGTTTGAGATTGCTATCTTCTTCTTTCACTCTGTAAGAAAACATTAAATGGGAGGTCCAAGTAGCTGATGATCTGTTCTCCGAGCTTGGCAATTGACTTTCAAACGTTTCGTTACCATACGAGGAGGCATCATCCGGGCGCAACGACGATGTCTCCCCGTATGGCGCCGAAATGTTTGCAAGTCTATTGCCAAGCTCGGAGAACAGATCAACAACCAATAAAGCACTTAACTTTTTCACGTAGCGCTTGCCCAACAGATCCCTTTTCACCAAATTTTCATTCGATAGTTGTTCAGTTGTACAGATGAGTCTGCCTCGTGGAACAGACTTTGGACTGGCCCTCGTTTGTAGCTGCTGAAATGAAGATACTAACAACTACATATAAGCTTACGATGGACGTTTCGTTTCAACCTCTACTCCTAATCTAGATATCGGAAGATTAGTATGCCAAGGAAAATTACAGTCATCTGCCTGTCTCTGTTTCAAGACATGTCTATGTTTGTTAGGACAGTCAGGTCCTAACGAACAATTCCACCCTTTGTAATATTTCACTGAGATTTTATTTAATCTCTGTTGTAGCCAGCTGAGCCGCAGCGCTCTTTCTTCCTATTGGTTCACCTGCAATTTAGCCAATCTTCATCTGGTGCCCTTTGTCTTCTTCCTGGAGGTTTTCCCACTCAAGTAACTATACTACCGTGACAGAATAAACTGCATCAAGTTCCGAAATCACTCAGCTAGCATCACACGACACAACAATGTTGTATTTAGTAGTGGCTGGATCCTAACAGATCAATTCAGCAGGCGGAATCAGCTAAGTGTGGAAAATCGAGAAACCGCTACCCTGCAGTGGTGAATAGTTCAAAAGGCTAGAGGTGGATCGGGAGCAGTTGTTCGAATTCGGCCATTACTTCCAATAGATCTCCACGGTTTTTCCGCCGGTCTTCAGTTGTGCGAAGACTAGGTTGTTATCTCAGGCTTCCCATAAAACGAGTGTGACGAAACAATTTCTGCATTTTCAGGCCGATTTTTTCACCAGAGATAACGCGAATGGGGACAATCTAACGGGATCTTGCCATATCCGTGTGATGGTGGCAGAACACTTAAACTCCCCTATTCAATAAGGGCTTTCCAAACGCCCAAATGATCCTAGCTGGTAGATAAACAGGAAAACTAGCTCAAATATCAACATACCTCCGGAACCCCAGGCGCAGTTATACTGATTCGATTTCTCAGCTGTTGTCTCAACTTTAACATGGAACAGCCGGTGCGCAGCACATTCGGCTGAAGATCGTTATAAGCGATAGACTCAGCCAACACTGAGTTGAGTCCCTCGTTGATTTGCACCACCCTCAATTAGGGGGGAAATGTCATGAGAATTCGAGGACCACGCCTACTTGGTGAGCTGCTCAAAGGGCGAAACCGGCAATGGGCCGCCGAAGATTACTCAGCAACCTTGTAAGTACTGTTATGTCGGGCTAGATGAAGTATGTTTTTTCCTCAATGATACTAGTGAATCTGGTGACACAGCAAAAGTCCTATCCCACCCACATAAGTACTGACCACCCTTGACAACCATCAAATGTTTAACAGATGGATGTCACACAGCACATTTTCAAAGCGCTTTGTTATCGTAAACAAACAGCCGATTGCACATGAAAAACAGTGAGCGTTGCCTAAATTTCCGTTGTTCAGATGAATCCGAAAAAGCCTTGAAAAAGCAAGTCAAGTTCCATAAGTCTGGTTCAGCCAGAAGCATAAAATATTAATCCAATCGACTAGTAAAAAATGGTGAACCAAGAGGGATGGGTTACACATGGGCAGATTTGTCAGTTAGACAAAGCAATGATCCAATGGTATCGATAAAGATCCATATGTAGCCAGGTAAATAGAGTAGAGGTCAAACCAGCACTCTCAAGGCCGCGGTGAGGAAATCCTCATAGGAGAATTGGGCGTATCCATTCCTGTTATAATCGTGTACCATGAAGGCGCTAGTAAGGTTCTAATGGAAAAGAGGAGTGGACAGAAAAGTTGGCGGGTTAAAAGTACATAATAGAAAAAAACCTGGGGAAAACACAACAATAGCCAACCTAGAAGACCTGGGATTGTCAGCATGTTGGCTAGACTGGACTGCAAGAATTTCTTCCTACGATGGAAGCAACACACCCAACAGATGAACGAACAGAACAGGCAAACAGCTAGACTCGGAAAACAGAAAACTACATTGTACTGGCAAATCCACAAGGTAGAGGGTTAGATTCGTCGGTTCGTGCTTGCACGATTGAATGAGACAGGCGAAAGAAATCACCGTGTCTAGGCAAAGAAGTAGTGGGGCTGGAACAAACCGTAGAGTTTCACAAGGAGAACGAAAGTGGGAAATTACCCAGCACGCCACCGTGGCGCAGTTGTTAACCCGGACATACATCACGCACTATAAATTGATGACAGATGCATTTTCACAGTGAAACGACATAGCCCGAGGTCACCACAACACGACAAGTGTGGTCATGGTTGTTGTGAAGCCCAATTATCTGATTTCTTCAAAATCAAAACCACAGAATAGTATCATCCGGTTCGCAACAAGGGACACAACATTCTGGCTGTACAAGTTGCGCAATTACTGGATGTGATGACTTGATCATGGTTCATCCTAATCATGTCATCGTCTATGGAGAGGGATGCTAGTTTTGACGTTGAATCTAGTGGCGCAAACGCAGAAGAAATTTGGCTAGGCAAGATGGAATACATGTGATTTTCCATGCAATCGATCGGAGACCCTGCCAGTTATGGCTGTCAAAACATGTCAACAGTGTTCTTCCTCCGCTTTTATCCAGACTTTTTTTTGAGGTTACAGAGAACGAGGATCCTAGAAATAATGTCTGTGGCGATAATAGTTGAGAAATGAAGAGAACAGTGAAAATTTCATAACCACTTTTGTTTGTGCACATGTGAGTCGCGTGTTTCAACTCTTTCTGAGACCATCAGATCGGACAGGTAAACAAAAGATCACCCATACCGGAAACAGTGGGGCTCATTGGCATATGGCTGAACGAATAAGTCGGTGAAATCATATGCAAAGCGTATGGTCTGTGTGAAACAGCTATGAAACTTGAAGATGCGAACAGCTACGAAAGCATTTGAAGTTGGTAATGGCTACGGTGCTGGAGGAAAAATAAACAAAAGACGCGAAGCTAACACATAAGCATGCTTTGTCTGACAACAGAGAGCCGAGTAAATCAACTTAGGCTAACTGGTGTGAGCAAAATCTACTGACAGGATTTGGAAGGAAAGAATACAGCATAGAAAACAACAACAAAAGCACAGGGTGTCTGGCATTTCACATGAGTTCACTTTAATCGTATATGTTCCGTCACGAACATCATGGGGGAGTTTGCGATAGCCGACAGCATGCCCAGCTTGTGAACAAAAAATTCATACGCGGTGTTTGGGGCGATACGTACGACCTACCGCTGCTTGCGAATGTTGACTGCTCGTCTATTTGAAGGGCTCTTTGAATGAAAGTCAGTCATTCAGGAGGGCCCGATGTGCCGAATTAATCAAGCCATATGTCACAACCCTACAACATCAGAAACCAATCGCTTGATGAGCCAACTGTGAGCAGTTCCAAATCCGGGAATATCTCTACGCTAGTAAAAAAAAATAGTCTAGAACGAAGACTACGTCAGTATTAGGTCGCTAAGAAGCCTTTCCGGAAGAACTTGGGATGGTCATGCTGAAACAATATGACAAGGGTTTGTTCCCGACCAGAACTTGGAAAGTATCTTTCGTGGCGGTCGACCTGAGGACTACTGGGGGAAGAATAAATCCTGCTTATTCTGCCCTTCCTTCCACAGAGACAGTTTACTCCGAAGAAGTGATCAGGCGGGGGTCAAAACGAGTTGTAACCTATGGCATCGAACTGTTCGAAAGCGTCAAAGTCGAACAGAGCAACTTGCGACCAATTTAATCCTAATCCACTACAACGTTTTTAATGATCGCGCATCACGGCACCAGATGCATTCCCCTTCACCAGTTCCAAGCGACGTGAGGAGGAAGAATAGGGTTCGGAGAAAACTCTCCGATTTGTAAGAGGAACCAAATAAACATGTTCACATCAACCATCCTCCCAAAAATTTAAATTCATCACTGAAACTGGTCGCTCAGCAAAGTTCTAGGTTCTCAGGCCATCAATAGAAGCGCACTTCCAATCCGTTCTCCAAACATCGCGGCCACAGCACGCAGAACGGACGAAAAGGGGTGTCGTATGGGAAACTATGCAAATGCCGAATTGAACCAGGGACGTGAAAGCAACTCAAGACACCGCACCACGGTTTATGGAAAAAGCAGCAAAAAGCACAGCAATTGCAAAATCGACACAATGGTTTGATACGGAACACCCTTCAGAGAATGGGAATAAAATAAAGAAGTTTGTCGTAATATCAAAAAGAGCAAGATTTTCGAGAGCACACGAGTCAATACACTTCAGGCAACAACAGTGAAAGCAGCAGTCAAGAAGGCTTCATAGGAGAACTGCGCATTGCCATTCCTCTGCGTGTCATGGGGCATGAAAGCGTTGGTCAGATTCTGTAGGGGTAGACGGAAGAAAGAAGAAAGGTGCGTACCCTAAACAAAAGTATTTTGGAGAGAAGGACACAAACACGCATCAACAAAGCAGACTTGGATGGTTTCACAGGGAAGCGAATTCGCGCTCTACGGCGGTTTCGAAAAAGCCAGGTAAATTCAGTCGTGAGAGACAAGGGACCAAGAGCCTAACACCGCAATAGTCGTGCAGATTTCGACGGTCGTATTGGAGGAGAAGGGTCGCTAGATAGAGGGAGTACCATAGAGTACAGTCCTGGAAGGAAACGAATGTATGAAGTATCAGAAGAAGGGTCGATTTAAAAATGCCTGTGAAGAAATGACGCCGCAATCCAGATACAAGCCCGCAATCCTATCCACTGGGCCGAGCGAGCCAGAACAACATTCCTCCCGATATTTTCGTTCAGGATCTTGAATTCCGAAGGGTGATGCGAAATCTCATACCTTGAAAAGAAAATTATTGCTGTCCAACGGAATCCGATGGTTGCGCGAGAACTGTTTCATTGTTCAAGGTGACAGGTGGAGGCCGGATTCCGCTGACTGACTTGCCCTAAGTCGTATAGGGATTAGCCGATGCATGAATCAGGTGGTCAGCCGGCATTCGGAAAGCGATTTATGCCATTACCGAATAAACTAAGGGGCCGGAAATCGGAGGAATGCCGTTTGGTTATCCTCGGACGAAATTAGGGGCAACAGTCACCATTCGTTCCGGGACACTTCCGGACCATGAGCTTTTCCGAAGGTTCTCATTTTCAGCCTTTCTGTAGCATCTGCAGATAATCGGTATTCTATGTAGCCGGTAATAATGGCTTGTTTTTTCCATCGCTCAGCACACCTGACGTTGCAATTTAAGTCGGTTAATGGATGCCTATATAGTAAGAGACACTCATGATAGTCGGTGCAGCAAAGTTAGCTCGTTTGTGCGCAACTGCGCACTGTTTAACGGTCCACGCTCGAGCTATGGGACTGCTGTAGGTAATAATATTCCATTTCCTGAAAACTTCGTAGTCAACCTCTTTGGAATTGGTTCGCATGCACACTAGCATTTACCACACCACATTTAGAATTTGGGAGATTATCTGGAGGCGGGTGACTCGGACTAAGCGAAGATCACATCAACTGCACGATTGATTGGCAAACAAGCTATGGACCAGAAAGGACACCCTGACAGGTCAGGATATGGACCGATCAGGCTTGGGCCCGTCTAACCCAACACGATCAGGTCAGGAAAGCCAGTAAAATTTTCTGGACCATCCTATAGAAACAGCTGTGGTCAGTTGGGTACGCTATAGGCTGTCTCAAGCGAGCGAGAAAATGAATCAAAGACCAATTGTGCGACCACAGCAGATTTAGTCCAGGCTGATTAGCACCGCTAACTGTGAAAAAGTTCACCACTTGAGTTGTTACGGCTTTGTAAAAAGGTTACTCCCATCTCGTGAAAACAGATGGGCAGTGCATGCAACGCACTAGGCCTAGCGGCATGTAAGTGGAGATGCCTGATAGAATGTCTGCTATATAGTGAACAAATGATGCCATTTTAAGGACGCCTTCACGCCGGTGGGGAGCCAGAAGTCACCCAGCGGACTGTTACTGAAAGGTGATTCTTGAAAGTCGGGTTCCCAAAGGATTTTTATTACGGGAGTCACACTGTGCAGCTGATTAAGTGGTGAAAGAAATTGGCCGCAACCATAAGAAGAAACGAAGTAAACGAAGCTTAAATTGGTGATGGGCAGCTTTCCACAGAACACAGAATACACCTGTCCTGGACAGTATAAATTTTAATGTCACAAATCATGGGTGTGGAGCAGTAGCGTTGCTTCATTCCGATGGTTACCGTTCAGCTGTAACACCCTTTCGGTGCCCAGGTGCCATGACGCCTGAAGGAAGCACAAAGGTTGGGGTAATGTCAGGTTGCCCGAGCGTAAACAGAAGTCGAGGTGCATATGTCGGGTTTGAACCACGGACCTTTCGGTCAGTAAATTCGCGCTCTAACCACTGAGCCATCCCCAATGGTTACGTCTAGTGGACGTTCTCGAGACAGCGGACAAGGATTGATTTTGGAAATTGATTGAGACTTTTAAAACGATGAACTTTTTAATCTCATATGTTGGGTTGGCATGTGTTACCGAATTCGCTTCGGTTTGGTTTGATTTGTTTTGCAAAACAATGGTCATTGAAAGTCACTTCTAGCACCATTGCAGGATTAGCACAAATTTTCAGTGTTATAAGTCATTTTTTCCATGTTTCGGTCCGTACGGTGATGGTCACGGAAAGCTGCTTCTAAAACCGCCACAGGATTTTCTATCCGACGACCTAGAAAAGTTAAGGTAGGTCCGGTAAACTTACTTTGTCGGTGCGCTGCTGGCCAGCCAGTTCAATACGGTCAGCGTAAACATGACAGCGGTTGACGCACACCCAGCTTGTTCTGTTTCCTGCTCCAAAATCTCCTCAGATATTTCTGTGTCTTGCACATTCCAGCTCTCTGGTCGTGTGTTGTGCATCCGCTTCCCATTGCACGAGATCCACGCGGGGCAGTTTTAGGTGTCGACCAAGCTGTCCAGATATCGATACTTTCGTCATTTAGAATTCTGTTTCCTGGTATTAGTTGGTCACCCGTCGGAGGACCTTCGTATCAGTCACTCGTTCAATCCAGGAAACACTACGCTTACGCGGCTGGTAGTTCATGCGAAAGGCGCTCAAGCACCAAATGTCGCACCGGTGTACGATCGACGTTTCAATGCCGTAGAAGGGGATTGATAGGACCATTGTCTTGTACGAATGCCTGTTTCGGTTCTTTTACGTCCCTCTTTGATACTATAAGGTCCACAATGATCTTGGAAAAACGGAATCTCAGCTCACAGTCGACTATCAAATCAATTGAAGGTGTATTGGAAGCAGA
The DNA here is from genome assembly GCF_000715545.1 of Opisthorchis viverrini. Taxonomy (NCBI): domain Eukaryota; kingdom Metazoa; phylum Platyhelminthes; class Trematoda; order Opisthorchiida; family Opisthorchiidae; genus Opisthorchis; species Opisthorchis viverrini. The sequence continues at coordinate 369,933 of NW_008751824.1, read as the reverse complement.
CGTCTGCACAGGAGTCTACAAACATCGTTCCAGTACTGCTGGAGACCCCACTCGGCGGAGGTTGGTGCATAGCGAGTCTTCTTCGAGGCGCTGAACAGACCAACCTGCGCAGAACTTGTCTTCATCGTCTTCTGATGAGCATATTACTGGAGTATACGAACGATTATAGTCACGTAATTTTGACACATCAATTTCAGCCGCAGTGAGCTAAGACATGGATTGATTTCAAATAGCTCTGGGTCAGGAATTTACGGTCGGACAGGACAAAACAGATATGATCCCGTTTCTCTCCTGCTAGGTAGCCGATCCAGTAGGCTCTGTATCCGGAACCATCTTTGCGAAGACTCCCTTGGGCAGCCAGCCATGTTCCACTTAGGATCACACTACTGAGTCCATCTTTGTAGTTTCACAAAAACAAAGGTGGCGCGCTTACATGAAGACGAACCTGGTTATCTGCTTGATCCATCAGTGTTCGGCGTTCCGCGAGCTGGGAGGTACAGCGGAAGTATTTATGTTCCTTTAACCGTGTTAGCTAAGAAGGTTTCGGCGATGGTCAGCCATGTAAAGAGGCGGGAGCAAGTCTTGAGGCTGCCTTTTATCAGCCTCCCACCTCATTTCCGACTGGAAGGAAAAGATTACGCAGCTACCAAAAAGAACGCATGACTGCTTCAAAAGAGGGTCACGCCTGAACTGCACTTGATCTCTGTGTCGAAATAAACAACTTCTGTTTCAGCACGCACTCGAACAACCACGGCACTTCAATTAGCGCACGTGAGAGATCAGATGATGATAGAGGCCTACCTACCACCAGATTTCCAAGAGGGCACAGACTGCCAACCTGATGACAGTTGTCATAGGCTTTCTTGATACCAAACGTACAGCACGAGCTACAAGCTTCTAGAAGAGCTTGTCTTATTCTCATGAGGATATTTTAGGCCATGTTACTTGTTCACACCTGGAACAGATGAGTGGCAAGGTGGAGTGATCCATTCCGTGGAGTGCGCTTACGTATATCAACCGGTACCAGCCGTTCAGCCAGACATCAACATCTTGAGGTCGTCCCAGAAGTGTCAGGTTCAGCATAGAGTTCGGATAATCGAAATCATCTATCCTGTGGAAGACGGTATCTGACATAAGCGGTTAGCTGAGATAAAACACTAAAAAAACACGCAAGGGGCCAACCTATTCCGGGGTTATCTTGAGGTCGTCCCAGAAGTGTCAGGTTCAGCATAGAGTTCGGATAATCGAAATCATCTATCCTGTGGAAGACGGTATCTGACATAAGCGGTTAGCTGAGATAAAACACTAAAAAAACACGCAAGGGGCCAACCTAATTCCGGGGTTTACAGTACAAAATCACATTGGACTTGGAAGGTGGTACTTTCCCGGATGACACCGAACACAGTCTCCCACCACAGGCTTTCACTGACAGATATAAACGCTCTCGTCCAGTTTGAAATAAAACATCTGTCCCAATTATGAAGAGGCTTTCGAGGAATAATATACGACGAATGTCAGGTTGAAAACAATTCTTGGTGTCTATGATTGGATACCATCAGACGGCAAGTATGCTAGGCTCTTCGTACAGTGCAGGATTAACAGAATCAAACGAGAAGCACAGGAATAGCAGCTTAGTGTGACATAAGGGGTTCAGAAGACTCGCAGAAGCCAACACTAGTTGGTGCAGAACAAAGAAGGAATCAGGATACATGAGTAACAAAGATCCCCTGATTCAAGAGGGCCATTAACAAAATTACCAGGAAGATGTTGAGTGCTGTGATCACCGCAACCAACTCGTCGATCGCGTGATACTGAACAAGGGTTTGCATCCAATATCGATCTGTGCTGATCATGTCAACTAAAGTCGCTCACAACACGTCTTGTACGTATCTTTACACAACAGACTGAGCAAACACAGTAAGTGAACGGCTTCGAATATGTTTACGTACGGTCCTTGTTTCCGACCGAAACTCTGGTGAGAAAAACAAAATCGAAATAAAGGGGCATCATCCTCTCAGAAACTGTAGTGCCGTTACACCTTTATGGGGAGAGTATCCCACTTTTAATCGGTCTCTCGGATAGCATTTCGACGTTTGACTCCCCCTAGCCAGAACAGACCACTCACATTCAGTTTCTTGAGACGGTCTCTCCAGAAGGAAACGTTAGCCTATCCGATGAAGGCATTCACATATCACGTCAGCAGTCTTTGGGTTATGTATGGTCATCAAAAATTTCGAGAGATAAATAGGCCATCGCAGATTATCCAGATGCACACTGTTCGTTTAACTAGTCTGACCATGTCCGTCGCTTGGAAATGTACTGCATGTAAACCATCAGAAGAGCCAAAAGTTTCGTAATGCATCACCACCATCAACAAGCTCACGCATACTGGAGGCCGTCGTATTCCCCGGATGGGGACCCCAAGATGGATAACTTCTGAGGTAGCGACAGTCTTGGTACTTGTTTGTCACATGGTTCAACTGGCTTAACTCGGTGAGAGTATAAGCGTTTATGCTAAAGATGGCCAAAAATAGGTCATGAACAACGCACAGCCGAAGATTAGTTCCCTGTTGTCTGCTCTCTGTTACAAGAATCTGCTGTGAATCGCTCGCCTAGATGAGCGCCTACGGAAATGTGTCGACTAACTTTGCTTCCAAGTCACTCGCAAGGGGGAAAACATGACCTCTTTTCACTGACCATGATGGATAGTACCTTTCACAGCGTCGGAATATGTCTAACGGCCCGTTATGATGACACTCCTATCCTCCGAGCTGGGTTCGAGGTGGCCCGGTAGTTAAGGCCCGAGGCTACTGACCGGAAGTTCCCAACCAGTCATGAACAACGCACAGCCGAAGATTAGTTCCCTGTTGTCTGATCTCTGTTACAAGAATCTGCTGTGAATCGCTCGCCTAGATGAGCGCCTACGGAAATGTGTCGACTAACTTTGCTTCCAAGTCACTCGCAAGGGGGAAAACATGACCTCTTTTCACTGACCATGATGGATAGTACCTTTCACAGCGTCGGAATATGTCTAACGGCCCGTTATGATGACACTCCTATCCTCCGAGCTGGGTTCGAGGTGGCCCGGTAGTTAAGGCCCGAGGCTACTGACCGGAAGATTCCAAACCAACCACGGAGCATCGATTGCTCCTGACTGGAGTCGGGCACGCTGACAATAGCTTAGCTCTCATGCTTGATGCATGTTTAGGGTGTCTCAGCTGAGCTATCTCCAGTGTCACCGACCTTTGCTTTGCTGACCAATAAAACCAAAAACAAGGAATTGAATTCTGCTGGACAGTGACAAACGTAATACACATTTTAGCAATGGTTGTAGCTGATGAACCGGTTCTCATGAGGCAGTCCTTGTGCGGCGGTTGTATAATCAGCGCGACTACTCGTCATCGAATAGAGGAATGTCGGGTTGGAGAACTGTACTGAGGTCTCATATGTAAAAAAGATCAAGAACTAGCGGCCCTGAATGTTGCCAACAAGCCGAAATAAGTCCCGTTCCAGCTTAACCGTGAAATTCTGATGGCTGGTCAACTAATAAACTAGCAGGAGAGTACGGATATACCAGAGTGAAAATATTCCACATGTTGGGAAACCTGACAGTAACTCAGCCACCATGCCTCCTTCGCGTGGAATGGGAGCTAGGCGCCGAGAAAAGTATCATAGCTGAACGATTACTACAATTATCAACATCAGTCGTTGGTTTATTTCGCTGGCCTGGGCAGTTTGATTGCACGTTTCATCACCAATCGGCGCGACATCATTGGTGCGTTGTTAAGGAGCGTAGTGGTGCGTAGCGCAACAACCAACCCATCGCTACGCACCACTACACTCCCTGAAAACGCACTGCTGATGTCACTTCGATTGGTGATGAAACGTGTGCAGTCAGATTGCCCAGCTCAGCGAACAAACCATCGACCATCTACGCTACCTGAGCTACCAACATTCCCCCCTATTATCATCAGTATTGGGACTATTATCATTACAGCTCTTTTCCCCTATCACAACCTCAGTAAAAAAGCAAACAGTTGTACGAAACAGATGGGTGTATTCCCTTCCGATTAACACGTTAGATACAGGAAAACATTAGAGTTTCTATATAAAAATAGAACTGTAAATAGAACTGTAGGTTAATCCAAGGCTACCTCGACACACAATCATTAATCAAGCTTTAAACAATCAAATTAAATAAGTCCGACAGCCAAAGCTTTAGAATACCCTGCATTTCCCACCTTTCGGCGTTCGTATGTAGTATGCGATGCGATTAACCGCAGTGACATAAGGGAAGCAGGTGGTTCGAAATTATCTACCCGCTTTTTCGACAACATCCGAAGCAACTGCGAACATCAGTAGTCGGGAGTCCTTTAGCAGACTTGCCACCTCGAGATGTATTTACAATACAGTGCTCACATTGCGGCTATTAGGATCCACTCTACAAACAGATGCCATGAGCGGTCGCTTTGGGCCGCATAAACGTAAGAGAAATGCTTGAAAAAATGCTCCAACTCAACCAAATTTACCATAATTTTAGTGTTTTAATGCTAAAGGAACGCTCTGGATATCATGTCGTCCAACCACGGCTGCAAAAGACATAAACAGGTTGATCAGGATCAAACTGCACATCCCAATAACTAGGGATAAACAGGTCAGTGGGGTGACCGATGTACATAAATCGGTGAATCACAGTTTGAACGACCCACTTTGAGAACTTTTGTGCGATTTATTAAACACTGGGTCACGTGATCAGTATTTTATTTTCAATCGTCGTTTTGAGGCAAACAAACGGGTAGCGTTCGTTAAAAATCTGCCTGATATCCCAATCGGTTACTAAGACAACATAGTCCCCTAGTGGTTGGGACAAAATACCCAGTGAAAACAGCTTACCTGCAAACAAACACAAGCTAACATGAAGTCATCAAAAGCAATCTGTCCACGACGGGTTCTGTCGAACTTGCGGATCATCAGAGAGATGAATTGGGGAGACAGACGAAATCCAAATGAGCTCAAAGCATGGTGGAGCTCCTGACAACTAATGGTCCCGGATCCATCCCTGTCATACTGCTTGAAACAGGCCATCCATTGTTGTACGTAGTTGAACAGTTGGGCAAATTCCTGCATGTTCATGTTTCCATTCCCATCCCGGTCAAACATGCATATCATCAGGTCGATTGTTTTCATATTAAACTGCGTTCCAACGCCTGACGGATGCGAAGTAAAGAGCAATGTAAGGATGATAAAAAGGAGACATGAGCGAATAAATGGGGCAAAGAAACAAGGACTATGGATGAGTTTGGGTTTTGTATACCACCTGATTAAAGAAGTCAAACGATAAAGCATCATTTTGCTTTATCACCACCGGCACCATGGTTAGCACATCAGTGTTCAACACTGACACTTCGTTTCCATGAGACCACAATTTATTTTAAAGCCTTATGGAAGATCACAGCTATGTCCACCTCTCGGATGTTCATCAAAATTCCACCTAGACCGTCTGCAGGTCCAAAGACTGTTTCTGTCAGCCCCTCCATTCGGACTGCTGGGAAATTCGAAGTAATCGGACCGATCATGTGAACCACAGTGCAAAATGCGAAAACCAGCAAACACGGAATAGATGGTGTGATAAAACTTACCATTCTGCAGCGCCATTTGCAATTCCGGACCTTCAATTTGGCCACTTCTATTGCGATCGACCCTAGAAAAAGTATGAAGCGCTGAAGTAAACGATACTTACTGCTGGAAAATTTGCTGTATATTCGGTTGCGCCATCATGGATCAATGAGAGGGCTGAAAATCAGAAACGCCTGTCATGTGAACCACAGTGCAAAATGCGAAAACCAGCAAACACGGAATAGATGGTGTGATAAAACTTACCATTCTGCAGCGCCATTTGCAATTCCGGACCTTCAATTTGGCCACTTCTATTGCGATCGACCCTAGAAAAAGTATGAAGCGCTGAAGTAAACGATACTTACTGCTGGAAAATTTGCTGTATATTCGGTTGCGCCATCATGGATCAATGAGAGGGCTGAAAATCACGAAACGCCTGAGTTTAGAAACGACCACTCAGTAGAGTTGCGTGACTTTAAGAAAGCAGCTCTGACTATGACGTGAACTCGTGAATTGGTGCTGATAAAGAAAGAGGCACAAGAAGAACGCCATGCCTATCACTGCTTCCAGCTCATTACACCATTAAGTTTCACACCGCGCTTGGGCAATTGGAAATGATTGAAGTGATCTTCAATTATCTTCAAGTGGAGCTGCAGAGAGTATGCCGACCTATCAGCATTAGTATCTGCAGTAGAAAACCAGTGTTATAAACTGGTTATAATCTGATACAACGGTAAGGAATGAATGCCACGACAAAGAGAGGAAGAAGTGAAACTGAGTCCTAAAAGGCCTCCTTTCTCTAAGAGAACTTATCAATGGAAGAACGCCCATCGATACTGAAATAAGCACACCCACCCGATCATCATTTCGGAGTCATATGGATTCAGCGGTATTTACCCAAAGTGTTTGGTGAACCTCACCCAATTTGGGCCTAGGGTGCAATGTCACAAATTTTGGGAAGACAGCCCGGTTTGGAGGTGACAGCAGGCTCCCAACGGAAAGAGGATCGTTTGGGCCACAGAAACGAAGGCACGAAGGTGTGCTGGGTACAGGTTATCTGACCACAGGCCGGAGCGGATTCTTACCATGTACTAATTTGCAAGGCTTAGAAAGGTATAGCTACGAAGATCCCACTGAACTCAGTTTGACTGCGAACGCCTTTGTTTGTATCCTACCGGGATGTTCCTGCGAGATCTGTTACAATGTAGTGTGTTGGGAAAACATCTGCTCGCAGTAAAGCTGTTCCCATTTGACTGCGGAAAGAAGTGAGAGGCAATAAGTTGGTTGAGAATTAGCTGTGTCCATCAAGACGATACGGCTGAGCATTGACTCCAAAGCAGCCGTGACGAGAACAAAAATCAGCTCAAATGAAACCCGCTCGTTTTCACATTGTATGTGCGAAAACAAGAAACGCGCACGCGGACAAACGTCACCAGGAGTCAACCGCATTAGAGTGAGTCTCTGAGTACTGTTTAAAGGTAGACTACATAACATTACATAGCACAGGGAAAAAAGGGTTACTGGTCGATACTTAGCTAAACTGAGGCAATATGCTCCTTTATTTATGTAACTGCTTTCAATTTCTGCATGATTGGTTCCCGATCAAACGAGCCTAAAAGGAAATTACAACCGTGAAGTTAAAAATGCATAATCTTAAATATTTTAGAGTGAAAATGTGTAGTTTTCAAGAGAGGAGCTGGTTGCTTATTTGCCGGAATGCCTTCAAACGCGTGTAAGGGAAAAACAAGTTCGCTATGTTAACCATTGAGCCGTCTAATTGAAGTTTCCTTGGCCTGTGGGCGAATGTAGTACTCTTGCTGGCAAGCTTCCAGGAGCTACAGATAGCATACCTCCTGAGTCTGTGGGATCTATAAGCACGAGGGGTACTGAGATCGTCACAGACGCAATCAGTTATATGTGGATCCATCCGCATATAACTGCTTGGAAGCGCTTTACACGAGACTACCGAGTGATTGTAATTTACGGTAAGCTCGAGATAGCTGAGTGGTTAGGGTACGAACTTACTGACCGTAGTGTTCGCGGTCGAAACCCACCTCTGCATCTCGACTGCTTCTGTCCAGTCTTGGATAACCTGGTAGTATCTCAGCCTTTGTGCTTCCTTCGGGTAACATGACAGCTGGGTACCGAGGGGGTGCCACAGTGAAACGGTTCAGTTCGTAAGGGTATGGTGCAACATAATTCAGTAGCAAATTCCGTTGAGTAGAAATCTCATCAACTACCTCTGAAAAAAGACTGGAATCTGTGTTTAGAAATTTTATCAAGGTCACGAAAGAAAATGGCAGGATCTCTCTTTCACCTTTATAGCCCCACGGAGGGTCAATTTGTAGCTTTTGACCGTTTAGCAACGTCCACTTTGTTCATCGCGGGAGATATAAAAAGGGTATCAATTTTGCTTATTCCTGGATAAGTTGTGCAGAATTATGGCATAAGTATATTGCAGTGAAACAATAAAGAAACGGGGTGTGTGACGAAATGTTGTGCCAATAAGGGCGAAGCTACCTACGTCGTTTTTGTCATCCACGCTCATATTCAAAACCACAATTGATTGCCGAGATTTAATTGTTAGCTTGCCTAATTAGAATGCCCTCACAGCTACCGATTACGTCCATCTATTGGGTCAACAAGTAATCGATAGGACAGCCTACGCTACAACCGACACTCACTGTTCAAAACAAGCCGCTGAGTAATCTAAGATAGGTATTCTTAGGATGCTCACTGAAGTGTTGAATTTCAGGATAGCGGATAGTGTAATGGAAATACTTCTTCCGAATCTAGCAGGCGGCGGAAGGCAACGGTCCGTCATCACGGATGTTAGTATAACCGGAGTGTACCGTAGTTGCAAAATGACCTGGGGTTCAGTTTGCCACCATTTTAGCTGGGGACACCTGCCAGAACGGATATATAAACTGATGACCGAAAAAAACCTGTCTCAAGGCTTGTAGTATGTATGTGGGGAATAGTAGAGCCATTCCGAATTTCAGATGCTATAATCCTCAAAGACGTAGTGTCCTGCGACGAGATCAGACCGAAGTAAGTACGCAGTCGACATTCAACACTGAAAATCACTACCGTTTAGTGCCTGACAAACATAACACAAATAGTTAATGCAGATTCGTTAATCAGATGTTTGTTGAAACCTATCCTGACTGGGGGAGCAATCAGAATTGGTAAAGCATGATTTTGGGACGATGAGCAGTTTAACCATGGGTCATGGTCATGCTGGTTCGAATCGATTCCATCAATGGTTAGAAACCAGCTACGTCCAGCAACCAATGGCGCTGTTGCATGCACTCGCTTATGTCCAACCTCCCACCATAAACTCGCTGTTTCCTCTCCTAAATAAAGGATCTCAATCAAACCTCTTTTTCATCTTGCAGTACCGGCATTCGGATGATGTGGCAACCCGAACGGACGAACAGTGTTTAGAAGGCGAACTGGACTAGCAGTATATTGATAAAAGTGGCAAAGAAGAGGAAGTGGCACTGATTAGGTTCCCGTCCTCCGATCCAAGACAGTAGTGGTTATTTGTTAGGAATGGTTAGGTGAAATCTGGATAATCAGTCCAGACGAGGAACATGGAAGTGAACGGCAAAATTTAAACTACAGATGTTGCATAGAGAAACTTTGCGGCCAAGAGAAAGATAACCAGTAAGTCATCGTAGTTTGCACATCTGCGTTCGTCTGATCAGGGCTCATTTAACATGCTAACAGGTAAAAGCTCCTGAGCTCGAAGAATCAGTTCTATTGAGCATTTCTCTGCTTTCGTACGTCAGCCGATGATACTCACTCAACTTTAGCTTGACGACAGTCATTCTCTTCGTCTGTCCATCGAAGTATTTTGGAGCCCTGATTCCTCAATGAGGTTCGGAAACAGAAAGTCTTTCAGACTCTCGGAAGCAAAGTCTGTTTCCCTGACCTCTTTATCATGGCTTTGCTGTGAGGTGGCCCACGCTGTGGCTCGAGGGGGTAATATCGTCAAGGACTCTTATGTGGCTCACCAGGCCAAGCATCTGAGTTGGGATATCGGCATTTCATTCATCAAACAAACATGAAAACTAAAAATACAAGGATACCTCGTTCTACTGTCTCATGTGATTTCTAAGCCTTACTGTAATATCCGAAAGTTGAACTTCAAGACCAACTTGGTCCATCAATCCTTGTCCTCCAACTGGCCTCTTTTGTTCCTCACCGAGACCCGAATCTCCGGACTTGATGGCCCTATCTACCCAACACTGGGCTTTTCCACTGTTTCCGTTTTAAGAGTGGAGCGTGCGTCCACACGCGTCTTTCCCCCATTTCTCAGGTTCCTGCCTTGAACGCTTGTGACACCGACTTTCAACTATTTTGACATAAACTCAAATTACCCTGATGCGACGAATATTTTTTTGCCGTGGTTATCGATCTTCTAATGATGACAAGTCTCTCAATACTTTAACCGTGAAAATGGTAACTCAGCCCAACCCTACCGCGGGAGTTTGCATCCTTGGCGCATTCTCTCGGCGCCCACATGTATCCAGTAGACCATACGGCTGAGTTCCCTTCAATTACAAACTCCCTTGTCCAAATCTATTGTCTACCTCCAATCTACCCGGTCACGGAACCCAAATCCTTCATCCCTTCTAGGACGCCCGTTCACCAGACTACACTGTGACTAAATCTGCTCCCCCATAAGATTAATGTGTAATTCCTAGCTGCCATATCACCCGAAGGAAGCACGAAGGCTAACATATTGCCAGGTTGCCCAAGCCTAGACATAAGTCGTGATGCACAGGTCGGGTTCGAACCACGGACCTCCTGTTCGGTAAATTCACGCTCTAAGCAGAATTTTATGTTACCGATTCTCCACTCATTGATTTCTCATCGTACACTATGGCGATATTCCCTCGTTAACTGGGATGGTATGTGGTAATTTTATCGATTATCCTTTGGGGTATTACCATTTGAAGCGACCTTCAGTTTTTGCGAAAACTCGCCACTATCCTGTCTGACCGGACGAGACAACTTGGTCCCTCCTTTCTAGCCAACATGGGAAGCAGTTGTCCCCCAGATGATTTAACCATTCGTGCCAGTAAGTGATAAAGAAAAACAAACTGCAGATGCGTTGGAGGATGTATCCTTGTCCCTCGACATGAGCTGACTATATTGCCGCACATAATATAATAATAATAATAACAATAATAATAATAATAATAATAATAATAAATAGTAATAATAATCATTCAGCCGCAGCACCCTTTCGGTTTTCAGCTGCTGTACCATCGAAGGGAAACACGAGAGCCGAGATAATGCCAGATTCCTCAAGCCTAGATAGGAGCAGTCGAGAAGCCGGGGTCGGGATCGAATCACAAACGTTCCAGCCCCAACACAGGGCTATCTCGAGCTCGATAGAGTCAGAGACGAAGATATTGCAAGAGAGGCACTAGAGCTAATGAAAGCGCAAAACAGTAGCCGGTCGTTCTGGAGTCTGGACAAAGCAGTAAGATGCAACTTTTGTTCTCGTTCATTCCCTATCATACCTGACACATCGGCAAGTCCAGGATCTCTCCAGATAAAAAAACGAGGATAATCCAATGTTTGCCCCATTTCCTCTCCCCCTACTCTATTCGCCAGCGCACCCAACTTCTGAGACCCATTTGCCTTTGTGAGGCATCGCCACGAGCGTCGTCACGGTCTCCTATCAGAACTCACTACTCTCAACACATCTGACTCGGAAGGTATCCTTGTAGCTTTTCTCCATAAGTATTATCCTGAATTTGCTAGAATCATCTGAAAGCTAGCTCGTATATATTTATTCACTGCGGTTATCCCGTTAGCGTAGAGATGTTTATTAGGTTTTTCTCTTCAGAACGTGACCTTTGCTCTGGCCCTAACAACTACCGGTTAATTTTCATTAGCCCTACTATATCCAAGGTTCTTGAAGCAAGTGTAACCAAAAAACTCCGCAGTCTTGAAGACAACGCCCTTTTTAGTAACCATAACATGGGTTCAGGCGCGATCATTCCACGCGTGGCTTGTTGGCTTACGTGCCATACGTTTTGTTCCCTCCTCTGGACTATTTTGGTGAAACGAATGTGATTGCCCTTGATATACCGAATGTAGCATGCGGATCATCTTGCTAAGTTTCTTATGTAGATGGTTCATCCAAACTTGATCAGCTTGGGTTAGAGGCTTCCCGTATACACATTCTATGCAAGTAAAAATGGAACGTGTTGTGTATCACTCAGGAAATCGGCAGCCAAGGATCTACGCTCTTCTAAACACTCTTGCTAATCGTTACTTCTTCCCTTTCAGACGACGCCACTCTGCACCCGTCTTTGTTCCACTCCACCCAGTCTCAGCATCACTGCGACAACGGCAACTGAACGAATCAGTACTACACTGGATACCGACATCGTCAGCATGCTCCACTGGGGCTCCTCGGACTCAGCAATATTCAGCTTGTTCAGGTACCTCTCATGTGATCATTTCCCTTCCGTTCTCGACTTGAATCTGTTAGTGGGGTCTACTACTATTCCTCATTACTCGTCGTTCATTTTGTCTTACCTCTTCTACTGGAAACTTATCCTGGTTGTCACAGGTCGAGGTCCCCAAAAAGCGAACACCTAGGAAGGTTGGCTTACTTTTTCGAGCATACACCTCACCCTTACCTAGACACTCTTCCTTTAAAAACCGCGAACTTGCCACATCCTAGTGTACTGTTGTCACGTTTGTTATTAGGCTTTTTATTTATCCCTCCTCCATTCCATTCCATGATGCGCATTCATTGACTAATAATCTACAGACAACACTGTTAAAAGGAATCGTCTATTAGCGAAATACACTCATTTGCAAACAAATTTGGTTTTTTGAGAAACTCACCTGAAGTCCAGCTGAATTCCTCGTTTGTGATGTTTCCAGACAACTGAATGTGCTATATCAGGCCACCTCAGTTTTAGTTGGTACGATATTCGAAATATCGTGATACTTGTATATACTTGATGCGCTTATTCATAAGGTTGTTTAAAATTCCTCGACAGCCTACGACCGGTTTCGCCCTTCTTGGAGCTCATCAGGTAGGCGCAATACCCTAGTTTCCGTCAATCTTATGCTCTACTTGAAACCAAATTGCACGAAATTAGCAAAATACATACATCCAACTAGAGTATAAGGTTGATGGAAACTCGGAAACTGCGCCCACCTAATGAGCCCCAGGAAGGGCGAAACCGGTCGTAGGTTGCCGAAGAATGCTCAGCAACCTTATGAGTAGTACATTACGCACATATACATGTATCACGATATCCCGAATATCGTATCAGCTGAAACATGAGGCGGTCTGGTGCAGCACATTCAGTTGCCTGGAAACATCACAAACGAGAGATTCAGCTGGACTCCAGGTGAGTCTCCCGCAAAATCAAATTTGTTTGCAAATGAGTGTATTTGGCTAATTTCGTGCAATTTAGTTTCAAGTAGAACATAAGTTTGACGGAAACTCGGGGACTGCGCCTACCGAGCCCCACGAAGAGAAAATCCAGTCATAGGCTGTCGAAGAATTTTCAGCAACCTTATGAATAGCACATTATGTAGAATCGTCTTTTACTTTATTCTGCCGCTACTAACAGAAAATAATATTCATGGGAGTTTGCACCTTTTCTACTTTTGTCAATATCTCTTGATCAGGGAATAAGTCTTTGCTCATGCAGTCCCCTATATTAAGTCACTAAAAAACATTCAGCTGTAGCACCCTTCTGGTCCATCGCTGCTATGTCACCCGAAGGAAGCACGAGAGCTAGGATACTGATACAGAAACAGTAAAGATGCAGAGGTTGATTTTGAACAACAGACCTTCCGGTGAGTAAGTTCACATGAATTCATAACGTGCTCACTGTTATCATTACAGCGTACCGAGTGAATGTCGACCGACTACGTTGCTGTCATCCGAACCAAGTATCCCAACCTGGGTGCTCATACCTACAGCGAACATCACATCACAGCGGGATTTCGGTAACAAGTAATCGGGGTGGAGCTACAGGTTGGATTACATATTCCATGTACACAGCAGCCATGCTGCGTTAACACCGGATCAGATGATATGCAGCTGGTGGAACTGCGAAGATGTCTAAGACTGAACCCACCCGCTTTCGGCACTTACTTCCGTGTCTGAAATTTATCCCACAGATGCGCGCCAAGCAAGCAATTGAAAGCCTCAAGCGTTAGTGCCATAACAATACTATCCGGGAGGCTATTCCACAAATTCACTGGTCTGAAAGTCAGGCAAAATAACGTGGATGCCTCCTATACCCCAAACTTCCTAAGCATGTACTTATGCCCTCAAAGTAGTCGTCGTGTTTCTCCAGTTAAAGAGTGATTCCATAACCAGAAGCTTCTGCTTTATTTTTTTTACCTCACTCGCATTCCACAAAATCAACTGTGGTGGCTCGGCCATGTGCCACGCCTGCCGAAACACCAGCTGCTGAGATAAGTTTTGTTCTCCGCTCCTCCTTTAGAATGACGCAAACTGCGAAGTGAACTTGGTAGAAGGGCGTGAGGTTGCGAAAATTTTGGGTTTTTCTGATACGGTACACTTCCAGGATCCCCGTGACCCCTCCTGCGCTTGGCTGGAGACATTGCCAGAAATAATAGCTACTCGGTGTCAGTGGCGTCCGTGTTGTCAGTTTCCTTCCAAGTTGCCTGACTGAGCGTTTGGAGTAGGTAACTCAGAATGCTTGTGATATGTCAGCACCAGGTGACCCACCGGGTCATCGGCACCCTAACCCACTATTTTGTTTCCACTCTAAGGCTTCAAATATGATTAGATAGAATTTGTGATTGTACTGCAGTGAGCATCAATGTCAACACCGATGTTGCTATCTCTGATGAGGATGATAACTGGTAGGGTCATGTTTACTACCTCCATCGTAGAATGGTTTTTAATAGCTTCTTTTCACGCTGAAGGAACAACACACTTGATTGATCTGCTGAGAACAGCGGCAAGGACTGCAGCCACTCAGCGAGTGAAGCATATCAAACCCAGTGCCATCTGGCGCAGGATCTGGGTAACTTCGGACACCATTCAGTCACAATCGTTATCGTCAGCTGTTTCCACGCATTCCGGTAGTCTGAAGCTCCGGTGCCAGATACACAGAAAGTACGTTCGAGCGTTGCTCATTCTGGTATCTTTCATGAAGTAACCCCACTCATTCCTGAAAGTGGTTTAACAGCCCCCCGCAGTCTCCAAATGATGTAAGGGTACGTCAAGTCTGGCTGTTCCTAGACGAAGAATGACTAGTAAATCTTCCTCTAGCTGACTTAACTATACCTGTCACAATGTATTTTGTAACCTAGTCATAGTCATTCTAGTAAACATACCACTGTCTATACCTCACTAGCAGAAGCGTCTATTCCCCTATCAATCCAGAGCACCTCTGCTGCGCTTGTTGCCCTTGTCTGTGGCAGAAATCAGTGATAAGGTTTTTGTAGCATCATACTCAGCTCCCTAATTCTCACCATATTAGTATTTCATCTTCATCCTCATTGCAGCTACATCCCTTCTATTACATACTGAATAAAGAATCACTTCACACTTACCCGAATACATCTAAGTCCGTTGGATCGCTTATCTAGATCATAAAAATATACTTAGTAAACGAATTCTCATGACCACTGAACGTCTTCTCAGCCCGGACGATTCAAGGTTGAATCAAGAGGTCTGAATCCCTCTGAACAAAGGGCGCACTGGTTCCGTGGGTCCATCACTTTCTTGTTCTCTTTATAAGCCCTCAAATGTAGTCAGGGCTTGTAAGATTGATGCGCTAAGTCTTCAAGGGGCCGAAATTGAAAAAGATACCGTATTTGCCTGTGGATCTAATCGATTATTATTCCCATAGTAAAGGACCCTAACATTCCGAATACTACAGCTTTGGAAGAAGCGGCGTTTGACATACTGCTTTCCTACTGTTCTTCATGGATTGTGTTGAAAAAAGCCATGGTGCGGATGATACAATTTAAATTAGATATCCGCACAGTCAAACAGAAGAGGGGACCATGCTCACATTTGGTGCTCCACTACTTGAATGCAACAGGTGCAAGGACATGTCTTCCAACCTGCACATGAAAGTGACAGGGGGACTACGTCGTCGGCCAACTCAAGTAAACTTCCAGTAATTCTTTTTGAAGGGCTATCGGGTATAGGCTGAAAGACAGCGTATGGTCTCAACCCATCAGGCATCCCGTGCTTGACGCAGTACTTGATTAGACGCTACCATGCATAAGAAGGACAGATGGAAACTCCACATGTATGGAAAATATAATGCCCGAGCATCAGCAACCTTTCGGTGCCTAGCTGCAATGCAACCCGAAACAATCACGGGGGCCGAGATGCAGCCTGGTTTCCCAAGCCCAGACAAGAGCGGTCTAAATAAAAAAAATGGGTTCGAAAGACCTGGAGGCGAATAATCTCGAGCATTAACCACCGAGTCAACTCGAGCACGTCACAGGTAGGCGCTAGGTACGAAAATTCCGAACCGTCGAAAAAGTAGCTTTTTGCGTAGGCTTTTGTCACTTCAGGCAGCATCGATGGAGCCAAAAGTACAGTTGGTTGGGTCATCACCCGCTTATTGGGTTGAAGACATGTCTTCAACTCAACTGTAGTTACGGAGGTGGATCCTTTCGGTTGGTTTCTTACGTGGAAGAATACAGTCAGGAAGGCAATGTGGACGCAGCTTCCGCTTGATAACTCGTGCACTTCGCGCATTCGTACGGAGAACCCACGAGTGACCCAACAGTGGTATCTGAGGTTTACAGAGAACATTATACATGTCTATACCCAGCCCCAGCGTCCTTGTCCCATCCACTCCTGTCAAGATGGAACTACGGACAGCCTCTAACCGACTTGGTCTTCACGGTTGAGGACATTCAACTCTTGCACAAGATCAACCCATTCTGCGCATTGGGGCCCGAAGAGGTTCATCCAAGGATCCTAGAAAAACGTCGTCCACACTAGCAAATCATTTACACCTGGTGTTTCGTAAGTCGCTTGACGAAGGCCGCCTTCCCCCTGCTTGGAAGGAAGCGATTGTCACGCCAATCTACAAAACTGGTGACCGACTATCGCCNGCACCATGAGAAATCGGCCCAAAAGGCATTCGCCATTTTACGGGTAATCCGAGGCACCTCCCCCACTATTACTCGCATGGACTTCCAAATACTCTATGGGGGCTACGTCAGACCGCTCCTGGAATACGCCAACCAAGTTGTTCATTCAGGACGCACGAAAGACGTCATCCTCATTGAGCGTGTCCAGCGAGCCCTGGACTACGAAACGCGCCTCGCGATGCTTGATCTCTTTCCTCTGGAAAACCGCCACCCCCGAAGGGGACCTAATTCTTAATTATGCCCTGTTTGAACAAAGATTGACCAACAGGTCTTTCACTGCTGACCCAGCAAACACATGGCAGGGAGATAGTAAGAAGATTTTCAAGCTCAGAGGGCACACATTCATTAGGCAAAATGTTTTCTCATTTCGGGTAGTAGCTGCGTGGAATGGCCTTCTTCCGACCGTTGTCCACGCTCTTTCTAGAACCCAGTTCAGGGCACTACTATACATTTATTTATGCGAGTCCTCGCACTGGCAAGCATACTGCCCCGCGCTGAGAACATGAAGTGCAGTGCGACACCCTTTTTTCACTTGTGCCTTTCAGGAGAACGACAGCCGATGAAGGAAAAGAACAAAACCGACCCGGGAAACTTGGGCAAAAGCCTCGGTCCGTGAACTCGTGAATTCCCAGGACGCTTTCCGGTTCTATTAGTCATCGTGTTCCCCAACCAAAGTACATGATGACCAATGCAGGAGATCTTATGAATCCGGTCCCAAACTTCGCAATTTTTCTGGGATCACCAAACTGGGATCCCGTTAACAGAAGGATGTCACTAGGCGGACTGCCACAACAAACCACAGTTAGACGCCGCTACGGACAAGAAGCATAACTGGCACACAATTGGCCAGGTGGTTGCCTATCCAGCATTAAGGCGAGCTTCGGTGGGCCGAAATTGTGGACCCAACAGCCAATCATGCTTCAGTATCCGTCGAGTGCCAGTTGCCGATGGCGCATCCAGCTGTCAGAATTTACAGAACGTTGTTTCCTCATATACTCCAAATATGACATGCTGTACATTGTGTTTACCTTCGGTGGGTCTTTTGCCGAAATCGTTAGGTTAGAATGTTCCAACTGTTTTAACAGATACCTATTGAGTGGGTCGAGTGATATTTGCCTCGGAGTGTGGGGGTGCTGCTTACTACCCAAAAGTCGATAACGAACATTCCTCCCCAAACAAGCACTAGGCGCTATCCATCCCGGGTTCGTTGACTGCAAAAAAGGTCATCCAGCTCTCCGATGCAATAATTGAGAAAACCACCGTGTCTCTAATGAAAATGCACATAAGGAAGGTAGACTAATCGGGGGGGGGGCGTTCCCCAGGACGAGCGCGCCAACAAAAATGGCACAGTCGCCCATTGGTGGGTCCGCCATGAAGCCAGGAAATGAATCCCTTCACGCATAGTGGTTCCGCGGGAAAGGGAGCAAACAAACACCTGAACATCTAGTCACCCATTCCTCGCCAACTGCCGTACAGCGGATCTTGGCACGGACTATCAGTATTCAAAAGCCCTATACAAAGATCAAGAGTATAGCCGAGGATCGCCTTCTGGAAGCGCGAAAAATGTGGCACACTGGTCTTAGATGGGAGGCGCGTTACAAACCCCCAGTTGGCGACGGTTCGGATGAACACAAAATTACAGCCAACCCGATGATAGTCGGTGACCCACATCCCCTTAAAAGCACGCATGCTGCTGTTTCTGAGTTAACCCCTCTTTCCGTTGCTTTCCAGTGTACTACTTCGACCTAATCACGGTGCAGGGCGATCTGGCGATTACAGAGAACACTATGCAAGCCTCCATTCTGCCCCGAAGACCATGTTGCATACAATCTTGTCAAGACAAAACTACGAGTGACTACTAATCAACCCGGGATTAGCTGAGGAAGACATTCGTCAACTCTTGCACCAAGTAGACCTTTACAGTGCGTTGGGGCCAGATGAGGTCCATTCAAGTATCCCGAGTGAGACATCGCTCACACTGGTAACGCATTTCCATCTGATGTTTTGTTAGCCGATCGACTAAGGCAAACTTCCCTCTGCTTTAAAGTAAGCTGTTGTCACGCCAATGTACGAAGCTGGTGACCTAATTTCGCCCACCATCTGTGGTCTTATTAGACTCACCAGCGTACTGTTTAAGGTAACGGAACCCTGGCTGAAGCCGGCCATCTTAAATCACCCCATAATGAACGATTTGGCATCCCAAGTGCAACGATTTCATTAATAGGGTTTGTTCGTCCCCGTGCACTAGCACAATATCGCCATCAAAAATATCCCTTACACCTGACTTCCCCAAAAGAGCGATACCGGTGAGTTTACTTGGTTTCAATTTGAACAATATTTTTTAAATGAAAAATGCTATTGGTCCCAAGGTCACTCATGGTCAGCAGCGATTTCACGGTTTTAGTTCAAGCTGACAGGTGCATCACTGAACTAATCGTACCTAATGCCCATTGTTCTGGTTTTTCGTCCCCACAACTACGGTGAATTTCCAAACAATAATCTTATCTCGTTGGTTGCGTTTCCCCTCCGCTGTGTTATAACCCACTGCGTTCAGGTTGTGACGAACAGATTGTGCGTCTTTTGGCACGTGTCCTCACAATTTGGGATAGAAGCCTAGCATAATCACCGGAACAACGTGAAAACCTTTCACTTGTTCCCGAACGGCCGCCGTCAGCTTTTCATGACTTGGGTAAACGAATGTACTGAATGATGGATAACATTTCGGCGCTGGAACGCAGAAGAGCCACAGTCGTCATTAAGCGCCTGCCGTTGGGGTGCTAGGATAGCGCACCTCAACCCAGGTGACAGTTTAGAGACACAGCATTGGGCTTTTGTGTGCTTTTCTACCGGCCGGCCAGAATCAGTGACCGCTGATGTGCGTATTATATAACGTCAACTGTTGGGATGGTGGACCTAGTCGCGGTGTGATGATGCTCTTCAGGCTCATTAACAATATGAGTCCGCAAGCGATTTTTTATTTTTAGTTCGAATGACTCATACAAAGCCCATCAGTTCCCGACTGTTTAATCGCTATTAAGGCCTCATGATAAGTCTCCAATTTATCCGCTCATTTCACCTGCGTTTTTAACCTCCAATTGTTTTGCATATCTCTACCAGCCACTCAAATTGCTGCCAAAACCGCCCTGTCCAGCAGGATGTCTGTGTGTGTCTGTGTGAGAATTTGTGAAGCCGACCCACCCACCCATGCATATTTGTGTCCTGCCTGCCGTGCCTCTCTCGATTTGTTTTTTCATGACTTCGTGTGATCACATCGGCAGTCAAAACCACGGGAACAAGTTGGGTGAAGACTATAATAACCCACACTACCGATCCAGCATTCCGCTCGCCGTTGTTTGGCGCCCAGATGTCGGCAGTATACCATGCCTGTCAGTGACAGACCCATACATTTTTTGACGCTGCAAACGTTAACAACCGATTTTGTTGAATAGTGATGCATGCACTTTTGTGAATAGTACCGTAGGATTTCGAACCCAATTCTTACTTTTCATATTGGGAATAGCCAACCCTACGTGTCACTCAGTTTCCTGTACGCAACGTCAACAGTGACTATCGTATTACCATATAGGCAGTAGCAGCTCAGTTGCAAGAAGTCACGCAATGCAAATCAGCTGAATATTGCGTTGTGTAAACAAGCCTCTAGCGCCGGGAAATACATTATTTGCAAATCAATTTGGTTTTCACTCGAGACTTAACTGAATCTCTCGTTCATGTTGTTCTACAACTCAAAATACTGGACACATATCACCTCATGTTTCAGCTGGCACGATATTCGAGATATCACAGTATATTTTCATAAAGGAAACTCACAAGTTTGCTGAAAACTTTTTAACGGCCCGCAACCGGTTTCACCCTTCTTGGGGCTCATCAGGTAGGCGCAGTCCCCGATTTCCGTCAACGTTATGATCTACTTGAACCCAAATAAGACTGCTTTCGAGAAATACATTAATTAGAGAATCAATTTGGTTTTCACGAAGGACTCAACTGAATCTCTCGTTTAGGGCATTCTCAACTGAAATGCTGCACACAGGCCACCCCATGTTTCACTTGGGTCGCTATTCAAGATATCGCAGTATATTTTCATAAAGGAAACTACTCACAAGTTTGCTGAAAACTCTTCGACAGCCCACGACCGATTTCGCCCTTCTTGTGCCTGGAAGCAACAAAACCGAGAGACTCGTTTGGGTTCCGTACGTGTTCCAGCAAGGCATGTGTTACAATCAAGACGACCAATAAAATTCAACGTACATGTAATAAAATTTGGACATTTCAGTGTTCCCCGGTTAAAGATGGACGGGCGCTTGTCCGCCAGCTGCATAGTCATCGTGGACCCCAGCTACATGTTAGCCGTGTGCGTCAGTTAGGTTGGTTCAGCTGTCCGCTATTATCAACCACATGGTCCTTCCAGCATATTTTGCCAGTTAGAATGGAGAACTCTGCTCTTAACAACAAACTGTAAGTCTTACATTTTTCAATGTCGCACTGTTCAGCCAACAACAATTGATACGTTTTCCCCGATGATGACTCGGAATAATCGAGGTCCCCGAGCACATAACTCGGTACTTGACCATTCAAGCAGATACAAATAGCAAAACTTTTTACAGAGTTTGCGCTGCCGCATATTTTGTACTCACAAGGACCATGTAGTTTTTGGAGAGCTCAATGAATTATGTATGCCGCACGCGTTTTTGTAAATTTTGTCCGTTATAAGTCGTTAACTTTTTACTACAATTTACGATATCTTATTGCATCAGGCACCGTTTTAAGGTTAATGATGATTACAAAACTTAAAGATTCGCAACAAGCAAATCTTCGCCATACAAAAAATTTCAGAACAATTTGCAATGCACAGATGTTCTTTACTAAGAATCGCTAAAACTGAAAACACCGTAGCTATGAAGAACTCAATTTTATTGTCCGAATACCAAATGACCGCGCACAAGCTGCCCACAACAAAATTATTTTTACCGAAACTATGAGGTTTTCGAAGTTACGGTTCTCACATGGAGTTAGCCTAATCAATCTGCACTTATGAGTGGCATGTTTCATGCAGGGTCTTTCAAGCGAGCGAAGTTTCCAGATCACGGACCATCACTGACTTGCATTGTGCTGCCAGTTCACGCAAAACAAAACGCCTAATCGTAATTTAGCACACCTTGACGTTCTTCGGTGTTCATTCAGAGTAAAATAATATCTACAGAATAAATAATGCAAAGTTCACTCCGAAAAACCGGTCACTGGCGTTTGTTTATTTATGCCCCGCAGATTTAACTTTAACAAGTGATATCATTTTGTTCACCAACGTCAGTCACAAATTTTCTTGCGGAGCATAGCTTCCACTAAGCAGAATATTGTTAAACAGCAGCATGAACTGTGCAGTGGCGATGCTAGGGCTATCGCTGAGGATGATCTTTTTTCCGAGGTATGGTCCGTAGATAATACACCGTCACGAGATAAATGCAGATAGATTACCAACGCAATGGTATCATTCCCATCNCCGCCGTCAGCTTTTCATGACTTGGGTAAACGAATGTACTGAATGATGGATAACATTTCGGCGCTGGAACGCAGAAGAGCCACAGTCGTCATTAAGCGCCTGCCGTTGGGGTGCTAGGATAGCGCACCTCAACCCAGGTGACAGTTTAGAGACACAGCATTGGGCTTTTGTGTGCTTTTCTACCGGCCGGCCAGAATCAGTGACCGCTGATGTGCGTATTATATAACGTCAACTGTTGGGATGGTGGACCTAGTCGCGGTGTGATGATGCTCTTCAGGCTCATTAACAATATGAGTCCGCAAGCGATTTTTTATTTTTAGTTCGAATGACTCATACAAAGCCCATCAGTTCCCGACTGTTTAATCGCTATTAAGGCCTCATGATAAGTCTCCAATTTATCCGCTCATTTCACCTGCGTTTTTAACCTCCAATTGTTTTGCATATCTCTACCAGCCACTCAAATTGCTGCCAAAACCGCCCTGTCCAGCAGGATGTCTGTGTGTGTCTGTGTGAGAATTTGTGAAGCCGACCCACCCACCCATGCACATTTGTGTCCTGCCTGCCGTGCCTCCCTCGATTTGTTATTTCATGACTTCGTGTGATCACATCGGCAGTCAAAACCACGGGAATAAGTTGGGTGAAGACGATAATAACCCACACTACCGATCCAGCATTCCGCTCGCCGTTGTTTGGCGCCCAGATGTCGGCAGTATACCATGCCTGTCAGTGACAGACCCATACATTTTTTGACGCTGCAAACGTTAACAACCGATTTTGTTGAATAGTGATGCATGCACTTTTGTGAATAGTACCGTAGGATTTCGAACCCAATTCTTACTTTTCATATTAGGACTAGCCAACCCTACGTGTCGCTCAGTTTCCTGGACGAAACGTCAACAGTGACTATCGTATTACCTTGTAGGCAGTAGTCACTCAGTTGCAATAAGTCACGTAATGTAAATCAGCTGAATGTTGCGTTGTGTAAACAAGCCTCTAGCGTCGGGAAATACATTATTTGCAAATCAATTTGGTTTTCACTCGAGACTTAACTGAATCTCTCGTTCATGTTGTTCTACAACTCAAAATACTGGACACATATCACCTCATGTTTCAGCTGGCACCTGGCACGATTTCGAGATATCACAGTATATTTTCATAAAGGAAACTCACAAGTTTGCTGAAAACTTTTTAACGGCCCGCAACCGGTTTCACCCTTCTTGGGGCTCATCAGGTAGGCGCAGTCCCCGATTTCCGTCAACGTTATGATCTACTTGAACCCAAATAAGACTGCTTTCGAGAAATACATTAATTAGAGAATCAATTTGGTTTTCACGAAGGACTCAACTGAATCTCTCGTTTAGGGCATTCTCAACTGAAATGCTGCACACAGGCCACCCCATGTTTCACTTGGGTCGCTATTCAAGATATCGCAATATATTTTCATAAAGGAAACTACTCACAAGGTTGCTGGAAACTCTTCGACAGCCCACGACCGATTTCGCCCTTCTTGTGCCTGGAAGCAACAAAACCGAGAGACTCGTTTGGGTTCCGTACGTGTTCCAGCAAGGCATGTGTTACAATCAAGACGACCAATAAAATTCAACGTACATGTAATAAAATTTGGACATTTCAGTGTTCCCCGGTTAAAGATGGACGGGCGCTTGTCCGCCAGCTGCATAGTCATCGTGGACCCCAGCTACATGTTAGCCGTGTGCGTCAGTTAGGTTGGTTCAGCTGTCCGCTATTATCAACCACATGGTCCTTCCAGCATATTTTGCCAGTTAGAATGGAGAACTCTGCTCTTAACAACAAACTGTAAGTCTTACATTTTTCAATGTCGCACTGTTCAGCCAACAACAATTGATACGTTTTCCCCGATGATGACTCGGAATAATCGAGGTCCCCGAGCACATAACTCGGTACTTGACCATTCAAGCAGATACAAATAGCAAAACTTTTTACAGAGTTTGCGCTGCCGCATATTTTGTACTCACAAGGACCATGTAGTTTTTGGAGAGCTCAATGAATTATGTATGCCGCACGAGTTTTTGTAAATTTTGTCCGTTATAAGTCGTTAACTTTTTACTACAATTTACGATATCTTATTGCATCAGGCACCGTTTTAAGGTTAATGATGATTACAAAACTTAAAGATTCGCAACAAGCAAATCTTCGCCATACANTCGCGATGCTTGATCTCTTTCCTCTGGAAAACCGCCACCCCCGAGGGGACCTAATTCTTAATTATGCCCTGTTTGAACAAAGCTTGACCAACAGGTCTTTCACTGCTGACCCAGCAAACACATGGCAGGGAGATAGTAAGAAGATTTTCAAGCTCAGAGGGCACAAATTCATTAGGCAAAATGTTTTCTCATTTCGGGTAGTAGCTGCGTGGAATGACCTTCTTCCGACCGTTGTCCACGCTCTTTCTAGAACCCAGTTCAGGGCACTATTATACATTTATTTATGCGAGTCCTCGCACTGGCAAGCATACTGCCCCGCGCTGAGAACATGAAGTGCAGTGCGACACCCTTTTTTCACTTGTGCCTTTCAGGAGAACGACAGCCGATGAAGGAAAAGAACAAAACCGACCCGGGAAACTTGGGCAAAAGCCTCGGTCCGTGAACTCGTGAATTCCCAGGACGCTTTCCGGTTCTATTAGTCATCGTGTTCCCCAACCAAAGTACATGATGACCAATGCAGGAGATCTTATGAATCCGGTCCCAAACTTCGCAATTTTTCTGGGATCACCAAACTGGGATCCCGTTAACAGAAGGATGTCACTAGGCGGACTGCCACAACAAACCACAGTTAGACGCCGCTACGGACAAGAAGCATAACTGGCACACAATTGGCCAGGTGATTGCCTATCCAGCATTAAGGCGAGCTCCGGTGGGCCGAAATTGTGGACCCAACAGCCAATCATGCTTCAGTATCCGTCGAGTGCCAGTTGCCGATGGCGCATCCAGCTGTCAGAATTTACAGAACGTTGTTTCCTCATATACTCCAAATATGACATGCTGTACATTGTGTTTACCTTCGGTGGGTCTTTTGCCGAAATCGTTAGGTTAGAATGTTCCAACTGTTTTAACAGATACCTATTGAGTGGGTCGAGTGATATTTGCCTCGGAGTGTGGAGGTGCTGCTTACTACCCAACAGTCGATAACGAACATTCCTCCCCAAACAAGCACTAGGCGCCATCCATCCCGGGTTCGTTGACTGCAAAAAAGGTCATCCAACTCTCCGATGCAATAATCAAGAAAACCACAGTGTCTCTAATGAAAATGCACATAAGGGAGGTAGACTAATCATCTGGGGGTCGTTCCCCAGGACGAGTGCGCCAACAAAAATAGCACAGTCGCCCATTGGTGGGTCCGTCATGAAGCCTGGAAATGAATCTCTTCACGCGTGTGGTTCCGCGGGAAAGGGAGCAAACAGACATCTGGACATCTAGTCACCCATTCCTCGCCAACTGCCGTACAGCGGATCTTGGCACGGACTATCAGTATTCAAAAG